>NW_024609066.1:80000-85000 GCF_018296145.1 Oncorhynchus tshawytscha | reverse complement strand
CATCAGTGTTCACCAACCAGTCCATCCATTACATCAGTGTTCACCAACCAGTCCATCCATTACATCAGTCCCATTACATCAGTGTTCACCAACCAGTCCATCCATTACATCAGTGTTCACCAACCAGTCCATCCATTACATCAGTGTTCACCAACCAGTCCATCCATTACATCAGTGTTCACCAACCAGTCCATCCATTACATCAGTGTTCACCAACCAGTCCATCCATTGCGTCAGTATTCACCAACCAGTCCATCCATTGCGTCAGTATTCACCAACCAGTCCATCCATTGCATCAGTATTCACCAACCAGTCCATCCATTGCGTCAGTATTCACCAACCAGTCCATCCATTGCGTCAGTATTCACCAACCAGTCCATCCATTGCGTCAGTATTCACCAACCAGTCCATCCATTGCGTCAGTATTCACCAACCAGTCGATCACCAAACATGTCTGTAGAAAAGCTCAACGAGAAGGGCATGAAAGCTTGCAAACCTTCCTGTGTTGCCCTGTTGGCTGTTGGTGCAGAAGCCCTGTGCACCAGGTAGGCAAAGTGTTCCCATTTTGAAAGATTTCATTTGTCTGGCGGGAGACCGGGAGATCTGTGGCTAAATTGAGTGAGCTTATTATGCTGGCCAATCAGGTAGCTCAAATAACTATGCCTACCTACAGGACCCCGGCCACATAGTTTGAAAGTAGCCTACATTTGATACAAAGTTTGATACTAGCCTACGTTACATTTCATAACTTTTAAAAACCTTGATTAGAGAGAGACTGTCAAAGAATACATTATTACAAAATATAAAACGCTCTAGGAACAGGGGCAGAACGACAAATTTGTACCTTGTCAGCTCGTGGATTTGAACTTGCAACCTTTGCGAGTCCGGCACTCTAACCACTAGGCTACCCTGCCACCCCTACACTCTAACCACTAGTCTACCCTGCTGCCTCTACACTCTAACCACTAGGCTACCCTGCTGCCTCTACACTCTAACAACTAGTCTACCCTGCCGCCTCTACACTCTAACCACTAGGCTACCCTGCCGTCCCTACACTCTAACCACTAGGCTACCCTACCTCCTCTACACTCTAACCACTAGTCTACCCTACCTCCTCTACACTCTAACCACTAGGCTACCCTACCTCCTCTACACTCTAACCACTAGGCTACCCTGCTGCCTCTACACTCTAACCACTAGGCTACCCTACCTCCTCTACACTCTAACCACTAGGATAGCCCTGCTTGTTTATTATTGTTAGCTGTCGTGTCCATTTTAATATCGAGGAGTATTTCACTTTCTCTGGTCATAAGAACAACATTAATTTGTGCCTGAGGCAGATGCAGTGGAAGACTGTGTCCCCTCTCTCTGGTCATTCTCTCTGGAGGAAAGAGAGAGCAGGGACCGTGACCCTCTTCTGCTAACTCCCTCCCTCCGCTGAGACAACTACCGTGTTCAAACCAACTGGGAAATCGGGAATTTTCAGACTTCCGACTTCAGTGCATTCAAGACATTTGGGAACTCTGGAAAAAAAAGAAGAGATCTGACTGGGGAAATGGTTCTGAAAGGACATCCAACTGGGAAACTCATCTTTTCAGAGCCTCAACTTCCCGACCTGAAGATCACTGACGTCATGATTTCAGAGTTCCCAGGTGTCTTGAAAGCCACAATGACAATCAGATACAGGAACCATCAGGTACAGGAACCATCATGCACAGGAACCATCAGATACAGGAACTATCAGATACAGGAACCATCAGATACAGGTACAGGAACCATCAGATACAGGAATCATCAGTTTTGATTTTGTCCTCCATTCCACTCTCCTCTCTTCTCTCTTTTCTCCTCTCTTCTCCTCTCTTCTCCTCTCCTCTCCTTCTCCTCTCCTCTCCTCTCCTCTCCTCTCCTCTCCTCTCCTCTCCTCCTCTCCTCTCCCTCTCCTCTCCTCCTCCTCTCCTCTCCTCTCCTCTCCTCTCCTCTCATCCCCACTTCTCTTCTCCCCTACCCTCTTCTCTTCTCTTCTCTGCTCCCCTCCCCTCTTCTCTCTTCCCCTCTCCTCCCCTCTCTTCCCCTCTCCTCCCCTCTCTTCTCTTCTCTCCTCCCCTCTCCTCCCCTCTTTTCTTATCTTCTCTCCTCCCCTCTTCTCTTCTCTCCTCCCCTCTTCTCTTCTCTTCTCCCCTCTTCTCTCCTCTCCTCCCCTCTTCTCTCCTCCCCTCTCCTCCACCTCTTCTCTTATCTTCTCCCCTCCCCTCTTCTCTCCTCCTCTCCCCTCTGCTCTGCTCTGCTCTGCTCTTCTCTCATCCAGAGTTAACTGACGTCAATGGGGACGGGAGAGAAGCCAGCAGCTCAGTGCCTCAAAGCAAGGCTACACACACACACACACACACACACACACACACACACACACACACACACACACACACACACACACACACACACACACACACACACACACACACACACACACACACACACACACACAGGCCTCAAAGCAAAGCTAAACACATACTTCCAGATGCTACATGCTAACTGCAATCTGTTCCTATGACCTATCACTGATAATAGGGATGAATACAACCAGCTCTATTAGGGACGACTACAACCAGCTCTATGTATTTAACGTCTCAGTACCTATTACTGATATTAGGGACGTCTCAGTACCTATCACTGATATTAGGACGTGTCAGTACCTATTACTGATATTAGGGACGTCTCAGTACCTATCACTGATATTAGCGATATTATCACTGATATTAGGGACGTGTCAGTACCTATCACTGATATTAGGGACGTGTCAGTACCTATCACTGATATTAGCGACGTGTCAGTACCTATCACTGATATTAGAGATGTCTCAGTACCTCACAGATATTAGGGACGTACCTATCACTGATATTAGGGACGTGTCAGTACCTATCACTGATATTAGAGACGTCTCAGTACCTATCACTGATATTAGGGACGTGTCAGTACCTATCACTGATATTAGAGACGTCTCAGTACCTATCACTGATATTAGGGACGTGTCAGTACCTATCACTGATATTAGGGACTGCTACCCCATTCCCTATTGAGAGTACTGCTTCTTGAAGGGCCTATTGTGCACTATTTAGGACTCACCCTAAGCTCTGGTCTAAAGTAGTGAACTATATAGGGCTCTGGTCTAAAATAGTGCACTATATAGGGCTCTGGTCTAAAGTAGTATACTATATAGGGACCTGGTCTAAAGTAGTGTACTATATAGGGCTCTGGTCTAAAGTAGTGCACTATATAGGGCCCTGGTCTAAAGTAGTGCACTATATAGGGCTCTGGTCTAAAGTAGTGTACTAAATAGGGCCCTGGTCTAAAGTAGTGCACTAAATAGGGACTCTATGGTCTAAAGTGATGTACTAAATAGGGAGCTGGTCTAAAGTAGTGTACTATACTATTCTATGTCTTATGATGTGATAATAGCTGTAGTGATAGTGAGTGTATTATACTATATAGGTCCTATGATGTGATAATAGCTGTAGTGATAGTGAGTGTATTGGAATCTTTCCATTTATCTTTGTTGTTTACTTGACTAGATAACTGCTGGCATGCAAACCTGTGTCCTGTGTGTGTGTGTGTGTGTGTGTGTGTGTGTGTGTGTGTGTGTGTGTGTGTGTGTGTGTGTGTGTGTGTGTGTGTGTGTGTGTGTGTGTGTGTGTGTGTGTGTGTGTGTGTGTGTGTGTGTGTGTGTGTGTGTGTGTGTGTGTGTGTGTGTAATGATGTGAAGGCTAACGATGCTATTCCCTTAGAGTCCTGAGCAGTGTTATTTACCTCTGGGTCTCATGTTCTGTCGTGTTCTATTCTATTATACAGACACAGAGACAGACACAGACAGACACAGAGACAGACACAGAGACAGACACAGAGACAGACACAGAGACAGACACAGAGACAGACACAGAGACAGACACAGAGACAGAGACAGACACAGAGACAGACACAGACACAGAGACAGACACAGAGACAGACACAGAGACAGACACAGAGACAGACACAGAGACAGACACAGAGACAGACACAGACACAGAGACAGACACAGAGACAGACACAGAGAGAGACAGAGAGAGAGACACAGAGAGAGACACAGAGAGAGACACAGAGAGAGACACAGAGAGAGACACAGAGAGAGACACAGAGAGACACAGAGAGACACAGAGAGAGAGAGAGAGAAGGGGGTATTGATAACACAGGTTTTGTATAAACAGGGGTATAATAAGGGAATTATTGAATACACTGGACTGTGTTCCAAATGGAACCCATTTGACTAGGAACCATTTTTTCTGCATTTAGCTCAGTGGTGTTATCTCCCAGTACTTCAATACCCAGGCTTTAGCTCAGTGGTGTTATCTCCCAGTACTTCAATACCCAGGCTTTAGCTGGTGTTATCTCCCAGTGGCTTTAGCTTGGTGTTATCTCCCAGTACTTCAATACCCAGGCTTTAGCTCAGTGGTGTTATCTCCCAGTACTTCAATACCCAGGCTTTAGCTCAGTGGTGTTATCTCCCAGTACTTCAATACCCAGGCTTTAGCTCAGTGGTGTTATCTCCCAGTACTTCAATACCCAGGCTTTAGCTCAGTGGTGTTATCTCCCAGTACTTCAATACCCAGGCTTTAGCTCAGTGGTGTTATCTCCCAGTACTTCAATACCCAGGCTTTAGCTCAGTGGTGTTATCTCCCAGTACTTCAATACCCAGGCTACCCAGGCTTTAGCTCAGTGGTGTTATCTCCCAGTACTTCAATACCCAGGCTTTAGCTCAGTGGTGTTATCTCCCAGTACTTCAATACCCAGGCTTTAGCTCAGTGGTGTTATCTCCCAGTACTTCAAAACCCAGGCTTTACTCCCCCTAGGCTTTAGCTTTAGCTCAGTGGTGTTATCTCCCAGTACTTCAATACCCAGGCTTTAGCTCAGTGGTGTTAGCTCCTTGACCTAGGCTTCAGCTGTGATACCCAGGCTTTCGCTCAGTGGTGTTA
>NW_024609066.1:0-75000 GCF_018296145.1 Oncorhynchus tshawytscha | reverse complement strand
ATAGAAGGAGACAGACCCCCAGACAACTCAAGTTGAGCGGTACTAGAGAGAGGTAGATAGAAGGAGACAGACCCCCAGACAACTCAAGTTGAGCGGTACTAGAGAGAGGTAGATAGAAGGAGACAGACCCCCAGACAACTCAAGTTGAGCGGTACTAGAGAGAGGTAGATAGAAGGAGACAGACCCCCAGACAACTCAAGTTGAGCGGTACTAGAGAGAGGTAGATAGAAGGAGACAGACCCCCAGACAACTCAAGTTGAGCGGTACTAGAGAGAGGTAGATAGAAGGAGACAGACCCCCAGACAACTCAAGTTGAGCGGTACTAGAGAGAGGTAGATAGAAGGAGACAGACCCCCAGACAACTCAAGTTGAGCGGTACTAGAGAGAGGTAGATAGAAGGAGACAGACCCCCAGACAGACAACTCAAGTTGAGCGGTACTAGAGAGAGGTAGATAGAAGGAGACAGACCCCCAGACAACTCAAGTTGAGCGGTACTAGAGAGAGGTAGATAGAAGGAGACAGACCCCCAGACAACTCAAGTTGAGCGGTACTAGAGAGAGGTAGATAGAAGGAGACAGACCCCCAGACAACTCAAGTTGAGCGGTACTAGAGAGAGGTAGATAGAAGGAGACAGACCCCCAGACAACTCAAGTTGAGCGGTACTAGAGAGAGGTAGATAGAAGGAGACAGACCCCCAGACAACTCAAGTTGAGCGGTACTAGAGAGAGGTAGATAGAAGGAGACAGACCCCCAGACAACTCAAGTTGAGCGGTACTAGAGAGAGGTAGATAGAAGGAGACAGACCCCCAGACAACTCAAGTTGAGCGGTACTAGAGAGAGGTAGATAGAAGGAGACAGACCCCCAGACAACTCAAGTTGAGCGGTACTAGAGAGAGGTAGATAGAAGGAGACAGACCCCCAGACAACTCAAGTTGAGCGGTACTAGAGAGAGGTAGATAGAAGGAGACAGACCCCCAGACAACTCAAGTTGAGCGGTACTAGAGAGAGGTAGATAGAAGGAGACAGACCCCCAGACAACTCAAGTTGAGCGGTACTAGAGAGAGGTAGATAGAAGGAGACAGACCCCCAGACAACTCAAGTTGAGCGGTACTAGAGAGAGGTAGATAGAAGGAGACAGACCCCCAGACAACTCAAGTTGAGCGGTACTAGAGAGAGGTAGATAGAAGGAGACAGACCCCCAGACAACTCAAGTTGAGCGGTACTAGAGAGAGGTAGATAGAAGGAGACAGACCCCCAGACAACTCAAGTTGAGCGGTACTAGAGAGAGGTAGATAGAAGGAGACAGACCCCCAGACAACTCAAGTTGAGCGGTACTAGAGAGAGGTAGATAGAAGGAGACAGACCCCCAGACAACTCAAGTTGAGCGGTACTAGAGAGAGGTAGATAGAAGGAGACAGACCCCCAGACAACTCAAGTTGAGCGGTACTAGAGAGAGGTAGATAGAAGGAGACAGACCCCCAGACAACTCAAGTTGAGCGGTACTAGAGAGAGGTAGATAGAAGGAGACAGACCCCCAGACAACTCAAGTTGAGCGGTACTAGAGAGAGGTAGATAGAAGGAGACAGACCCCAGACAACTCAAGTTGAGCGGTACTAGAGAGAGGTAGATAGAAGGAGACAGACCCCAGACAACTCAAGTTGAGCGGTACTAGAGAGAGGTAGATAGAAGGAGACAGACCCCCAGACAACTCAAGTTGAGCGGTACTAGAGAGAGGTAGATAGAAGGAGACAGACCCCAGACAACTCAAGTTGAGCGGTACTAGAGAGAGGTAGATAGAAGGAGACAGACCCCCAGACAACTCAAGTTGAGCGGTACTAGAGAGAGGTAGATAGAAGGAGACAGACCCCCAGACAACTCAAGTTGAGCGGTACTAGAGAGAGGTAGATAGAAGGAGACAGACCCCCAGACAACTCAAGTTGAGCGGTACTAGAGAGAGGTAGATAGAAGGAGACAGACCCCCAGACAACTCAAGTTGAGCGGTACTAGAGAGAGGTAGATAGAAGGAGACAGACCCCCAGACAACTCAAGTTGAGCGGTACTAGAGAGAGGTAGATAGAAGGAGACAGACCCCCAGACAACTCAAGTTGAGCGGTACTAGAGAGAGGTAGATAGAAGGAGACAGACCCCCAGACAACTCAAGTTGAGCGGTACTAGAGAGAGTAGATAGAAGGAGACAGACCCCCAGACAACTCAAGTTGAGCGGTACTAGAGAGAGGTAGATAGAAGGAGACAGACCCCAGACAACTCAAGTTGAGCGGTACTAGAGAGAGGTAGATAGAAGGAGACAGACCCCCAGACAACTCAAGTTGAGCGGTACTAGAGAGAGGTAGATAGAAGGAGACAGACCCCCAGACAACTCAAGTTGAGCGGTACTAGAGAGAGGTAGATAGAAGGAGACAGACCCCCAGACAACTCAAGTTGAGCGGTACTAGAGAGAGGTAGATAGAAGGAGACAGACCCCCAGACAACTCAAGTTGAGCGGTACTAGAGAGAGGTAGATAGAAGGAGACAGACCCCAGACAACTCAAGTTGAGCGGTACTAGAGAGAGGTAGATAGAAGGAGACAGACCCCCAGACAACTCAAGTTGAGCGGTACTAGAGAGAGGTAGATAGAAGGAGACAGACCCCCAGACAACTCAAGTTGAGCGGTACTAGAGAGAGGTAGATAGAAGGAGACAGACCCCCAGACAACTCAAGTTGAGCGGTACTAGAGAGAGGTAGATAGAAGGAGACAGACCCCCAGACAACTCAAGTTGAGCGGTACTAGAGAGAGGTAGATAGAAGGAGACAGACCCCAGACAACTCAAGTTGAGCGGTACTAGAGAGAGGTAGATAGAAGGAGACAGACCCCCAGACAACTCAAGTTGAGCGGTACTAGAGAGAGGTAGATAGAAGGAGACAGACCCCCAGACAACTCAAGTTGAGCGGTACTAGAGAGAGGTAGATAGAAGGAGACAGACCCCCAGACAACTCAAGTTGAGCGGTACTAGAGAGAGGTAGATAGAAGGAGACAGACCCCCAGACAACTCAAGTTGAGCGGTACTAGAGAGAGGTAGATAGAAGGAGACAGACCCCCAGACAACTCAAGTTGAGCGGTACTAGAGAGAGGTAGATAGAAGGAGACAGACCCCCAGACAACTCAAGTTGAGCGGTACTAGAGAGAGGTAGATAGAAGGAGACAGACCCCCAGACAACTCAAGTTGAGCGGTACTAGAGAGAGGTAGATAGAAGGAGACAGACCCCCAGACAACTCAAGTTGAGCGGTACTAGAGAGAGGTAGATAGAAGGAGACAGACCCCCAGACAACTCAAGTTGAGCGGTACTAGAGAGAGGTAGATAGAAGGAGACAGACCCCCAGACAACTCAAGTTGAGCGGTACTAGAGAGAGGTAGATAGAAGGAGACAGACCCCCAGACAACTCAAGTTGAGCGGCGGTACTAGAGAGAGGTAGATAGAAGGAGACAGACCCCAGACAACTCAAGTTGAGCGGTACTAGAGAGAGGTAGATAGAAGGAGACAGACCCCCAGACAACTCAAGTTGAGCGGTACTAGAGAGAGGTAGATAGAAGGAGACAGACCCCCAGACAACTCAAGTTGAGCGGTACTAGAGAGAGGTAGATAGAAGGAGACAGACCCCCAGACAACTCAAGTTGAGCGGTACTAGAGAGAGGTAGATAGAAGGAGACAGACCCCAGACAACTCAAGTTGAGCGGTACTAGAGAGAGGTAGATAGAAGGAGACAGACCCCCAGACAACTCAAGTTGAGCGGTACTAGAGAGAGGTAGATAGAAGGAGACAGACCCCCAGACAACTCAAGTTGAGCGGTACTAGAGAGAGGTAGATAGAAGGAGACAGACCCCCAGACAACTCAAGTTGAGCGGTACTAGAGAGAGGTAGATAGAAGGAGACAGACCCCCAGACAACTCAAGTTGAGCGGTACTAGAGAGAGGTAGATAGAAGGAGACAGACCCCCAGACAACTCAAGTTGAGCGGTACTAGAGAGAGGTAGATAGAAGGAGACAGACCCCCAGACAACTCAAGTTGAGCGGTACTAGAGAGAGGTAGATAGAAGGAGACAGACCCCCAGACAACTCAAGTTGAGCGGTACTAGAGAGAGGTAGATAGAAGGAGACAGACCCCCAGACAACTCAAGTTGAGCGGTACTAGAGAGAGGTAGATAGAAGGAGACAGACCCCCAGACAACTCAAGTTGAGCGGTACTAGAGAGAGGTAGATAGAAGGAGACAGACCCCCAGACAACTCAAGTTGAGCGGTACTAGAGAGAGGTAGATAGAAGGAGACAGACCCCCAGACAACTCAAGTTGAGCGGTACTAGAGAGAGGTAGATAGAAGGAGACAGACCCCCAGACAACTCAAGTTGAGCGGTACTAGAGAGAGGTAGATAGAAGGAGACAGACCCCCAGACAACTCAAGTTGAGCGGTACTAGAGAGAGGTAGATAGAAGGAGACAGACCCCCAGACAACTCAAGTTGAGCGGTACTAGAGAGAGGTAGATAGAAGGAGACAGACCCCCAGACAACTCAAGTTGAGCGGTACTAGAGAGAAGTAGATAGAAGGAGACAGACCCCCAGACAACTCAAGTTGAGCGGTACTAGAGAGAGGTAGATAGAAGGAGACAGACCCCAGACAGACAACTCAGACAACTCAAGTTGAGCGGTACTAGAGAGAGGTAGATAGAAGGAGACAGACCCCCAGACAACTCAAGTTGAGCGGTACTAGAGAGAGGTAGATAGAAGGAGACAGACCCCCAGACAACTCAAGTTGAGCGGTACTAGAGAGAGGTAGATAGAAGGAGACAGACCCCCAGACAACTCAAGTTGAGCGGTACTAGAGAGAGGTAGATAGAAGGAGACAGACCCCCAGACAACTCAAGTTGAGCGGTACTAGAGAGAGGTAGATAGAAGGAGACAGACCCCCAGACAACTCAAGTTGAGCGGTACTAGAGAGAGGTAGATAGAAGGAGACAGACCCCCAGACAACTCAAGTTGAGCGGTACTAGAGAGAGGTAGATAGAAGGAGACAGACCCCCAGACAACTCAAGTTGAGCGGTACTAGAGAGAGGTAGATAGAAGGAGACAGACCCCAGACAACTCAAGTTGAGCGGTACTAGAGAGAGGTAGATAGAAGGAGACAGACCCCAGACAACTCAAGTTGAGCGGTACTAGAGAGAGGTAGATAGAAGGAGACAGACCCCCAGACAACTCAAGTTGAGCGGTACTAGAGAGAGGTAGATAGAAGGAGACAGACCCCAGACAACTCAAGTTGAGCGGTACTAGAGAGAAGTAGATAGAAGGAGACAGACCCCCAGACAACTCAAGTTGAGCGGTACTAGAGAGAGGTAGATAGAAGGAGACAGACCCCCAGACAACTCAAGTTGAGCGGTACTAGAGAGAGGTAGAGATAGAAGGAGACAGACCCCCAGACAACTCAAGTTGAGCGGTACTAGAGAGAGGTAGATAGAAGGAGACAGACCCCCAGACAACTCAAGTTGAGCGGTACTAGAGAGAGGTAGATAGAAGGAGACAGACCCCCAGACAACTCAAGTTGAGCGGTACTAGAGAGAGGTAGATAGAAGGAGACAGACCCCCAGACAACTCAAGTTGAGCGGTACTAGAGAGAGGTAGATAGAAGGAGACAGACCCCCAGACAACTCAAGTTGAGCGGTACTAGAGAGAGGTAGATAGAAGGAGATAGAAGGAGACAGACCCCCAGACAACTCAAGTTGAGCGGTACTAGAGAGAGGTAGATAGAAGGAGACAGACCCCAGACAACTCAAGTTGAGCGGTACTAGAGAGAGTAGATAGAAGGAGACAGACCCCCAGACAACTCAAGTTGAGCGGTACTAGAGAGAGGTAGATAGAAGGAGACAGACCCCAGACAACTCAAGTTGAGCGGTACTAGAGAGAGGTAGATAGAAGGAGACAGACCCCCAGACAACTCAAGTTGAGCGGTACTAGAGAGAGGTAGATAGAAGGAGACAGACCCCAGACAACTCAAGTTGAGCGGTACTAGAGAGAGGTAGATAGAAGGAGACAGACCCCCAGACAACTCAAGTTGAGCGGTACTAGAGAGAGGTAGATAGAAGGAGACAGACCCCCAGACAACTCAAGTTGAGCGGTACTAGAGAGAGGTAGATAGAAGGAGACAGACCCCCAGACAACTCAAGTTGAGCGGTACTAGAGAGAGGTAGATAGAAGGAGACAGACCCCCAGACAACTCAAGTTGAGCGGTACTAGAGAGAGGTAGATAGAAGGAGACAGACCCCCAGACAACTCAAGTTGAGCGGTACTAGAGAGAGGTAGATAGAAGGAGACAGACCCCAGACAACTCAAGTTGAGCGGTACTAGAGAGAGGTAGATAGAAGGAGACAGACCCCCAGACAACTCAAGTTGAGCGGTACTAGAGAGAGGTAGATAGAAGGAGACAGACCCCAGACAACTCAAGTTGAGCGGTACTAGAGAGAGGTAGATAGAAGGAGACAGACCCCCAGACAACTCAAGTTGAGCGGTACTAGAGAGAGGTAGATAGAAGGAGACAGACCCCAGACAACTCAAGTTGAGCGGTACTAGAGAGAGGTAGATAGAAGGAGACAGACCCCCAGACAACTCAAGTTGAGCGGTACTAGAGAGAGGTAGATAGAAGGAGACAGACCCCCAGACAACTCAAGTTGAGCGGTACTAGAGAGAGGTAGATAGAAGGAGACAGACCCCAGACAACTCAAGTTGAGCGGTACTAGAGAGAGGTAGATAGAAGGAGACAGACCCCCAGACAACTCAAGTTGAGCGGTACTAGAGAGAGGTAGATAGAAGGAGACAGACCCCCAGACAACTCAAGTTGAGCGGTACTAGAGAGAGGTAGATAGAAGGAGACAGACCCCCAGACAACTCAAGTTGAGCGGTACTAGAGAGAGGTAGATAGAAGGAGACAGACCCCAGACAACTCAAGTTGAGCGGTACTAGAGAGAGGTAGATAGAAGGAGACAGACCCCCAGACAACTCAAGTTGAGCGGTACTAGAGAGAGGTAGATAGAAGGAGACAGACCCCCAGACAACTCAAGTTGAGCGGTACTAGAGAGAGGTAGATAGAAGGAGACAGACCCCCAGACAACTCAAGTTGAGCGGTACTAGAGAGAGGTAGATAGAAGGAGACAGACCCCCAGACAACTCAAGTTGAGCGGTACTAGAGAGAGAGGTAGATAGAAGGAGACAGACCCCAGACAACTCAAGTTGAGCGGTACTAGAGAGAGGTAGATAGAAGGAGACAGACCCCAGACAACTCAAGTTGAGCGGTACTAGAGAGAGGTAGATAGAAGGAGACAGACCCCCAGACAACTCAAGTTGAGCGGTACTAGAGAGAGGTAGATAGAAGGAGACAGACCCCCAGACAACTCAAGTTGAGCGGTACTAGAGAGAGGTAGATAGAAGGAGACAGACCCCCAGACAACTCAAGTTGAGCGGTACTAGAGAGAGGTAGATAGAAGGAGACAGACCCCCAGACAACTCAAGTTGAGCGGTACTAGAGAGGTAGATAGAAGGAGACAGACCCCCAGACAACTCAAGTTGAGCGGTACTAGAGAGAGGTAGATAGAAGGAGACAGACCCCCAGACAACTCAAGTTGAGCGGTACTAGAGAGAGGTAGATAGAAGGAGACAGACCCCAGACAACTCAAGTTGAGCGGTACTAGAGAGAGGTAGATAGAAGGAGACAGACCCCCAGACAACTCAAGTTGAGCGGTACTAGAGAGAGGTAGATAGAAGGAGACAGACCCCAGACAACTCAAGTTGAGCGGTACTAGAGAGAGGTAGATAGAAGGAGACAGACCCCCAGACAACTCAAGTTGAGCGGTACTAGAGAGAGGTAGATAGAAGGAGACAGACCCCCAGACAACTCAAGTTGAGCGGTACTAGAGAGAGGTAGATAGAAGGAGACAGACCCCCAGACAACTCAAGTTGAGCGGTACTAGAGAGAGGTAGATAGAAGGAGACAGACCCCCAGACAACTCAAGTTGAGCGGTACTAGAGAGAGGTAGATAGAAGGAGACAGACCCCCAGACAACTCAAGTTGAGCGGTACTAGAGAGAGGTAGATAGAAGGAGACAGACCCCCAGACAACTCAAGTTGAGCGGTACTAGAGAGAGGTAGATAGAATGAGACAGACCCCCAGACAACTCAAGTTGAGCGGTACTAGAGAGAGGTAGATAGAAGGAGACAGACCCCCAGACAACTCAAGTTGAGCGGTACTAGAGAGAGGTAGATAGAAGGAGACAGACCCCCAGACAACTCAAGTTGAGCGGTACTAGAGAGAGGTAGATAGAAGGAGACAGACCCCCAGACAACTCAAGTTGAGCGGTACTAGAGAGAGGTAGATAGAAGGAGACAGACCCCAGACAACTCAAGTTGAGCGGTACTAGAGAGAGGTAGATAGAAGGAGACAGACCCCCAGACAACTCAAGTTGAGCGGTACTAGAGAGAGGTAGATAGAAGGAGACAGACCCCAGACAACTCAAGTTGAGCGGTACTAGAGAGAGGTAGATAGAAGGAGACAGACCCCAGACAACTCAAGTTGAGCGGTACTAGAGAGAGGTAGATAGAAGGAGACAGACCCCAGACAACTCAAGTTGAGCGGTACTAGAGAGAGGTAGATAGAAGGAGACAGACCCCAGACAACTCAAGTTGAGCGGTACTAGAGAGAGGTAGATAGAAGGAGACAGACCCCAGACAACTCAAGTTGAGCGGTACTAGAGAGAGGTAGATAGAATGAGACAGACCCCCAGACAACTCAAGTTGAGCGGTACTAGAGAGAGGTAGATAGAAGGAGACAGACCCCCAGACAACTCAAGTTGAGCGGTACTAGAGAGAGGTAGATAGAATGAGACAGACCCCCAGACAACTCAAGTTGAGCGGTACTTAGAGAGAGGTAGATAGAATGAGACAGACCCCCAGACAACTCAAGTTGAGCGGTACTAGAGAGAGGTAGATAGAAGGAGACAGACCCCCAGACAACTCAAGTTGAGCGGTACTACAGAGAGGTAGATAGAATGAGACAGACCCCCAGAGAACTCAAGTTGAGCGGTACTAGAGAGAGGTAGATAGAAGGAGACAGACCCCAGAGAACTCAAGTTGAGCGGTACTAGAGAGAGGTAGATAGAATGAGACAGACCCGCAGCCAACTCAAGTTTAGCGGTACTAGGCTGGGGAAACCTAAACACCAAAGGGAGTGGTACACTGTAAACACCTTTATAGAGTGGTATACTGTAAACACGTTTATAGAGTGGTATACTGTAAACACGTTTATAGAGTGATATACTGTAAACACCTTTATAGAATGGTACACTGTAAACACCTTTATAGAGAATGTTATACTGTAAACACCTTTATAGAATGTTATACTGAAGGACACCTTTATATATTGGTGTACTGAAGGACACCTTTATAGAGTGGTATACTGAAGGACACCTTTATAGAGTGGTATACTGTAAACACCTTTATAGAATGGTACACTGTAAACACCTTTATAGAGTGGTATACTGAGGGACACCTTTATAGAGTGGTATACTGAAGGACACCTTTATAGAGTGGTATACTATAAACACCTTTATAGAGTGGTATACTGGACAGACCTTTATAGAGTGGTATACTGAAGGACACCGTTATAGAGTGGTATACTGAAGGACACCTTTATAGAGTGGTATACTGTAAACACCTTTATAGAGTGGTATACTGTAAATACCTTTATAGAGTGGTATACTGTAGGACACCTTTATAGAGTGGTATACTGTAAACACCTTTATAGAGTGGTATACTGTAAATACCTTTATAGAGTGGTATACTGTAGGACACCTTTATAGAGTGGTATACTGTAAACACCTTAATAGAGTGGTATACTGTAAACACCTTTATAGAGTGGTATACTGTAAATACCTTTATAGAGTGGTATACTGTAGGACACCTTTATAGAGTGGTATACTGTAAACACCTTTATAGAGTGGTATACTGAAACACCTTAATAGAGTGGTATACTGTAAACACCTTTATAGAGTGGTATACTGTAAATACCTTTATAGAGTGGTATACTGTAGGACACCTTTATAGAGTGGTATACTGTAAACACCTTTATAGAGTGGTATACTGAAGGACACCTTTATGGAGTGGTATACTGCCTCTCCGAGGCACATTTGATTGGACAGAGATGACCTTCTGACGTCCGTCACCAATTGTCCATTCCAAATGACACCCTCTTCCTACATGGGTCATAGTCAAAGGAAGTTCACTATTTAGGGAATAGGGTGTCATTGGTGACGAGGTCAAAACTTCCGTCTCGGAAGGCAAGGGATGGAAATCAAGCATCAATTTAGAATAATCTGGTTCCTGGTCATTACCTGGCTGTGTTGACTTCCCTCTGATGTTATGTTAATGGACAGAGTTAGATGCTGTGTGTGTGTGTGTGTGTGTGTGTGTGTGTGTGTGTGTGTGTGTGTGTGTGTGTGTGTGTGTGTGTGTGTGTGTGTGTGTGTGTGTGTGTGTGTGTGTGTGTGTGTGTGTGTGTATGCATGCGCGTGCGTGCGTGTGTGTGTGTTTGTGTGTGTGTGTGTGTGTGTGTGTGTCTGTGTGCAAAGGTAAGGTAAGGAAGCACGAAGTGAGCAGAGTACTATACAAGCTTCTTCAGCTCCTGAGGCAGACACTACACCTGTAAACTCCCAGAGGAAGAGAGAGACGGAGCACTACTCTGAGACAGGTAGGACCCCATGGTAACTTTTGATTTGAGTTTTGATTCAACTGGAATTGGACTAAGTAACATCAATTAAATATGGAGCAAAAATATATTGATAGATATGAGATGTCAAAGTTGGCGTTGACTTTTTAAAGATGCTATAAACTTCATATTGTTGACTGAAATATTATATTTTAAAGCTAAATAGGAAATGAAAGGTGACGTGAATGCTCATGTAATAAGGCAATGTCTTCTTCACCTTTCCCTCTGGTTGGTTAGGTAACATTTGTGACGTATGTCATTTTGAATCACAATGCAAAGGATTCTCTGACAATTCTTTCTTACCATTTTTATCTGTCATCACACGAACCCTGGAACTCCCAAAAGATCACAGAACATCTGTCATTCCGTGGGTTCTATTCTAGTTCTATTGTCATTCTAGTTCTATTGTCATTCTAGTTCTATTGTCATTCTAGTTCTTTTGTCTTTCTTGTTCTATTGGACTGAAGAGAAGATGAACACGTCTGTGGTGAACGACTCCTCTCCCTCCTCTACCCTGGACGACCTAAACCACTACATGGCCCAGACCAAATATCTCTTCACCATCGCCTACCTACTCAACCTCATCCTGGGTCTCCCCACCAATGTCTACGTCCTGTGGCTGATAGTGACCGGAGCTGTAGGGACGATGGCTTCAGAGTTCTTCTCTCTCAATCTGACCGTGTCTGAGATCATCTACTGTCTATTCAATGTCTTGACTTTGTTGGACTACTATCTGTTGAATGGCTTGTTCCTGCCTGCCAGGGCTTTCTCTATGGGTTTACTTACTGTCAGTCGTCCTCTGTTCCAGTGCTGTATCTGTGTGGAGCGCTACCTGGTGGTGGTCCACCCTGTAACCTTCCTGAAGTACAAACCCCTGAGGTACAGGGTGGGGTGTTGTGGTGTTGTCTGGCTGGTGGTTCTTGGGTTCTGTGTTGTTGCGTTGTTCATGTCTTTCTCAACCACCTTCTATTACTTTTACTTGGCTCAGTATCTGGTCGTGTTTTCCATTGAGTTGTTCTGCTGCCTGGCTGTTCTCAGAGCTCTGAGACGTCCCGGGCCGGGGGAAGGAGAGAGAGAGGGGGAAGGGATGAACAACATGAAGAGAAAGGCTTTCTGGATCATTCTGGTCATTCTAGTGTCTGTGGTCGTGAGTGTTCTTCCTGTCATGGTCACTGTGTCTTTCCAAGGGTACCTGAACTTCAACGACTTCTACTTTGCTCTCGCCATCTCTTTCTCCCTCATAATCATCTCTGGGTTTGTTCAGCCCCTCCTCTACCTCCACAGGGCTGGGAAACTGGCCTGTATCAGGGGACCCTGAGAATAGCTCCCCTTAACAAAAGCATTTCTACCTGAAAATAGCTCTAAATGTCAATAAAGCTAAATGACCAAATCTCCCTCTAGTGGCCTCATGGGTGTAATGTTATTACTAGTTTTCATAATTTAATAATTAATAATCATAAGATAAAAAAATAAAAAATAAAGGGGAACCTGAGAATAGCTCCTCTTAACATGAAAATGTTTTACCTGAAAATAACTCTAAATGTCAATAATTCTGCATATCTTTAGTAGTAATGGATTAAAATTCCACCAGATACAAGTATAATTATCATCCCTGCCATTACAGTTGGAACATTTTGTTACTTTCCCAGAATCCCAAGGTTTTCCAGATATCCCGGTTGGAAGATTCCCAGAATCAGAAGGGAATGAAAACCTGATCATTTTGGGAAATGAATTTCCTTTGAACCCTACCTGAAACAATTGTTTATTTTATTGTATTATTACAGTGGGACATCAGTGCTAGGCCATCTCAGGCATTACCACAAGGACACTGAAACTATCGCTAACATGTTGCATGTAGCTCACATGGTCTTTGATCAGAAAGCACGATGATACAATGCCGACTACTAATATTGAGGAATGTTTTGACTTTTATAGAAACACAAGATCTGCCAAATGTTTAGGGTTCTCTCTTTTGTAGCCGCTTCCTGCAGTCAAATGACCAAATCACCATCAAGCGGCCTCATGGGTATAATGTTATTCATATTTTTCATAATTGAATAATTAATAAACATGTATTTTTTTGAAACACTGAAAATCTGGTGTTTCTATGTCTAACAGTTTGGTTATATTTCAGTCTTCTGTGATGTATATGAAGTGTAATATTGTGATGAAAACTCCAAATGTAATACATTTCAACTGTATATCTGACATGGTACAGGTGTCTTATTTTGTTTAAGCCCATAACCATGTGTGTGAGGTGGATACTTTTAATTCAAAGTAGATGTGTTAAAGACCACCAAGAATCACTCTGTGTGACTCTGATTTAGCCCACATTTATCTGTATGTCTGACATTCTGTTTTGATTCTTTTGAACATATTATACTGTTTCCTGTTTCCTGTTTCCTGCCTTATCAGGTTTTAATATTATTTCATAAGACTGTTGTTATCATCATTACATACCACTGTTAATGGCACTGTGTGAATTCATCTTGTTGGATCATTATTCAGATTGTTAACATAGTTGAAGGGGAAGTAAAGGGTTCAAACCAAAAAGCCACATTGTTGTTAAGCTCATGCAACCCGCCATTTTGTAGTAAACATCTGAGGGATGGGGCTGTATAAATGTTATCGCTCTTAAATTCATAGATGGAGATGTGGATGCATGGGACTGACCTTCCATACCTTAAGGGAACATTTTGACATTTGCCATATGGTTAGTGAGAACATCCACATTGCAAATGTAAGGTTCCTTACTAGACGTGCCTGAAAACGTTTGTAAAATTTGCGGATGGCGTCGGGCCGTGCGGCAGGGCCAGATCTTCCAGGAAGTCATCAAACGAACTCTCTCGGACATTCGGTTTCCGTTTTATAAAATAATCAATTCAGTCTTCTGTGATGTATATAAAGTGTAAATCTGGTGTTTCTATGTCTAACAGTTTGGTTATATTTCAGTCTTCTGTCATGTATATAAAGTGTAAATCTGGTGTTTCTATGTCTAACAGTTTGGTTATATTTCAGTCTTCTGTGATGTATATAACGTGTAATATTGTGATGTAAACTGATGTGGATGCATGGGACTGACCTTCCACGAGTTCAACATGATCTTAACCATGTTTTACAATGACATTGTTTACAAACAATTGAGTAAAACAAGAAAAATTTTAGGTTCTAATTTAATAAGATAGTTGAACTAAGTGTTTTGTTTAATCTGGTCACATGACCTGGATTTTTAACCTTATAGCCTTTTCAGAAATGAGAATTAATCCCAAAAATGTAAGCAATTGTCTGAGGATGGTGCTGGACCATCAGCCTGGACCATCAGCCTGGACCATCAACCTGGACCATCAACCTGGACCATCAGCCTGGACCATCAACCTGGACCATCAGCCTGGACCATCAGCCTGAAAAAAGGGGGACAGTTGGATGAAAAATATTTAAATGAAGGTTAAAATCCAGGTCATGTGACAAAATCAACCAAAACAAAGGTCTCTAGTCACGAGGCATTAAAAGTCATATTCTTCAAGAATCAATGGCTGAATAAATGGCTTTATATCATTAATTCAAAAGTCATAAAATTGACGTACCAATCCCAGATTGAACCTTTAAGTGAACTTTACTGATTATTGTTCTTGTTACAATGAGGCTTTGTGTTTTCTAGTTACAACCAGTTCAAGCTTGGTGTTTGTATTTGATGGTTCCCTTGTTGTTCTTCATACTTTAATAAATGGTCCAATCACATCTGAACTGTGGAAACTCTTGTTGATCGTTCTCTGACTTTTGTAAATAAAATGTTGTCTAGTTAAATGTATCACAACCACCTTGTCCTTGATGGATAGAGTGCTGCTCCTGGTGCTGTTACAGACAGGAAGTAGCTCTTACTACTATCTGTAGTGCTGAACTCTGCCTCATGAATATTAAACTATGTCCAGGCTGATGGATAGAGTGCTGCTCCTGGTGCTGTTACAGACAGGAAGTAGCTCTTACGACTATCTGTAGTGCTGAACTCTGCCTCATGAATATTAAACTATGTCCAGGCTGAACACCTGTGTGTCCATCATTCTGTAAACAAATGCAGCTCCTCTTCTATACTGTATAGGCCTGTATATGAAGGAAAGAGTCAGAGACAGGCTTCTATACTGTATAGGCCTGTATATGAAGGAAAGAGTCAGAGACAGGCTTCTATACTGTATAGGCCTGTATATGAAGGAATGAGTCAGAGACAGGCTTCTATACTGTATAGGCCTGTATATGAAGGAAGGAGTCAGAGACAGGCTTCTATACTGTATAGGCCTGTAGATGAAGGAAGGAGTCAGACAGCTGCTCAGAGTTAACCTTTTTGTGACTAGGGGGCAGTATTTTCATTTTTGGAAAAATAACATTCCCGTAGTAAATGGGATATTTTGTCAGGACAAGATGCTAGAATATGCATATAATTGACAGCTTAGGATAGAAAACACTCTAAAGTTTCCAAAACTGTAAAAATATTGTCTGTGCTTTCCAATGCATCCCTATTGAGCAGTGAATGGGCTATCAACCAGATTACTTTTCTCCGTATTCCCCAAGGTGTCTATGGCATTGTGACGTAGTTTTACACATTTATGTTGAAGAATACCCGTAAGCGGCTACATTGCGCAACTGGACACCTGATGGCTCCCAGAGTGTTTCTCGCGTAAAATACAGAGGTAGCCATTATTCCAATCGGTCCTACTGAAAAACCAATTGTCCCGGTGGATATATTATCGAATAGATATTTGAAAAACACGAGGATTGATTATAAACAAAGTCTGCCATTTTTCTGTCGATATTATGGAGCTAATTTGGAATATTTCTCTTTTTTCGTGACTGATTTCTCAGCCAAACGTGAAGAACATACAGAGCTATTTCGCCTACAAAAATAATATTTTTGGAAAAAAAGAACATTGGCTATCTAACTGGGAGTCTCGTGAGTGAAAACATCCGAAGCTCATCAAAGGTAAACGATTTAATTTGATTGCTTTTCTGATTTCCGTAACCAAGTTACCTGCTGCTAGCTGGATAAAATGCTGTGCCAGGCTATCGATAAACTTACATAAATGCTTGTGTAGCTTTGGCTGTAAAGCATACTTTGAAAATCTGAGATGACAGGGTGATTAACAAAAGGTTAACAAAAGGCTAAGCTGTGTCTCAATATATTTCACTTGTGATTTTCATGAATAGGAATATTTTCTAGGAATATTTCTGTCCGTTGCGTTATGCTAATTAGTGTCAGTCGATGATTACGCTCCTGGACCCGGGATGGGGAGTTACTAGAGGTTAACCCCATTTTTCTGGGTTTAAATGTCAAAAACTAAAATAGAGTGCTAATTTTACCACCTCAGGTCAAAGTACTTGAACCTACGATGTCAGGAAAAAAAGAACCAGCCATTTACCTATCGTAATTTAAGAGAAATCGTACAATGTACAATTGGTGATGCAGATACAGTTGCGGAGTGTTCAGACGAATCCGTTAAGGTGGGTTTCGGAGCTCTGCAAGATTTCTGTGATTTTCTGAAATCACACACACTTATTCAACCCCTTTTTAACTTCATCGATATAGGGGAGCTCTTTTAATTTTTGGATGAAAAACGTTCCCGTTTTAACCAAGATATTTTGTCACGAAAAGATGCTCGACTATGCATATAATTGACAGCTTTGGAAAGAAAACACTGACGTTTCCAAAACTGCAAAGATATTGTCTGTGAGTGCCACAGAATTGATGTTACAGGCGAAACCCAGATAAAAATCCAACCAGGAAGTGCCCCATTTTTTGAAAGCCCTGCATGCCAATGACTCCTTATATGGCTGTGGAGGAGCTAGGAGTCAGCTTACGTTTTCCACGTTTTCCCCAAGGTGTCTGCAGCATTGTGACGTATTTGTAGGCATATCATTGGAAGATTGACCATAAGAGACTACATCTACCAGGTTGGTGTCCTCCGTCGCAATTATTGCGTAATCTCCAGCTGCAGTATTTTTCCGTTTGCCTTTGATGAGAAACCGACTGCCAGGAATGATTTTTCATTGAATAGATATGTGAAAAACACCCTGAGGATTGATTCTAAACAACGCTTGCCATGTTTCAGTCGATATTATGGAGTTATTTTGGAAAAAAGTTTGGCGTTGTGTTGACTGCATTGTCGGGTTTTTTTCTTAGCCAAACGTGATGAACAAAACGGAGCGATTTCTCTTACACAAATAATCTTTTTGGAAAAAATGAACATTTGCTATCTAACTGAGAGTCTCCTCATTGAAAACATCCGAAGTTCTTCAAAGGTAAATGATTTTATTTGAATGCTTTTCTTGTTTTTGTGAAAATGTTGCCTCCTGAATGCTAGGCTTAATGCTATGCTAGGCTATCAATACTCTTACACAAATGCTTGTGTAGCTTTGGTTAAAGCATATTTTGAAAATCTGAGATGACAGTGTTGTTAACAAAAGGCTAAGCTTGTGTTTTAATATATTTATTTCATTTCATTTGCGACTTTTTTTTTCCAAAAAGATTATTTGTGTAGGAGAAATCGCTCCGTTTTGTTCTTCACGTTTGGCTAAGAAAAAAATCCGAAAATGCAGTCTCTACAACGCCGAACTTTTTACCAAATTAACTCCATAATATCAACAGAAACATGGCAAACGTTGTTTAGAATCAAACCTCAAGGTGTTTTTCACATATCTATTCGATGATAAATCATTCGTGGCAGCTGTGTTTCTCCTCGAAGCAAACGAAAAATACACGCAGCTGGAGATTACGCTATAATTGCAACGGAGGACACCAAGCAGCCACCTGGTAGATGTAGTCTCTTAAGGTCAATCTTCCAATGATTTGTCTACAAATACGTCACAATGCTGTCGACACTATGGGGAAACGACAGAAAGTCTAAGCTCATTCGTGACCCATACACAGCCATATAAGGAGACATTGGAACACAGCGCATTCAAAATCTGGGGCACTTCCTGTATGAAATTTCATCTTGGTTTCGCCTGTAGCATTAGTTCTGTGGCACTCACAGACAATATCTTTGCAGTTTTGGAAACATCAGAGTGTTTTCTTTCCGAAGCTGTCAATTATATGCATAGTCGAGCATCTTTTCGTGACAAAATATCTAGTTTAAAACGGGAACGTTTTTTTATCCATAAATTAAAAGAGCGCCCAATAAGTTCATCGAGGACGTTGTCCCCACAGTGACTGTACGTACATACCCCAACCAGAAGCCATGGATTACAGGCAACATTCGCACTGAGCTAAAGGATAGAGCTGCCACTTTTAAGGTGCGGGACTCTAACCCAGAAGCTTACAAGAAATCCCGCTATGCCCTGCGACGAACCATTAAAAAGGCAACGCGTCAATACAGGGCTAAGATTGAATCATACTACACTGGCTCCGACGCTCGTCGGATGTGGCAGGGCTTGCAAACTATTACAGACTACAAAGGGAAGCACAGCCGCGAGCTGCCCAGTGACAGGAGCCTACCAGACGAGATAAATCACTTCTATGCTCGCTTCGAGGCAGGCAACACTGATGTCAAACGATGTATAGAATCAATCTTTAGGATGTTTTTAACATAAATCTTCAATAATGTTCCAACCGGAGAATTCCTTTATCTTCAGAAAAGCAATGGAATGGGAGCTACCTCTCACGTGAACGCGCGTCTCGAGTGTGTGGCAATCTGCCAGACCACTGACTCAAAGAGCCCTTATAAGCCCCTCCTTTACAGTTGAAGCCACAAACAAGTTTCTAAAGACGGTTGACATCTAGTGGAAGCCTTAAGAAGTGCAACATGACCAATATCCCACTGTATCTGTAATAGGAATGAGTTGAAAATCGACCAACCTCAGATTTCCCACTTCCTGGTTGGATTTCTTTCTCAGGTTTTTGCCTGCCATTTGAGTTCTGTTATACTCACAGACATCATTCAAGCAGTTTTAGAAACGTCAGAGTGTTTTCTATCAAAACATACTAATAATATGCATATATTAGCAACTGGGACTGAGTGGCAGGCAGTTTACTCTGGGCACCTCTGGGCACCTTATTCATCTAAGCTACTCAATACTGGCCCTCAGCCATAAGAAGTCAAGTCAACCAGCGTGTTTTTTCCGTACTCCTTTTGCTATTCTCTTGTTGATAGTCCTACCAGTTTTGACCCCTGCCTGACTCTGGACTACTTTCCCACCTGCCTGTTCATCCTGTCTGCCCTTCGGTACCTTTTGAACTCTGAACTGGATGTGACCTTTTTGCCTGTCCATGACCATTATCTTGCCTTCCCTATTGGATTAATAAATATTGTAAGACTCCAAATATCTGCCTCCTGTGTCTGCATCTGGGTCTCGCCTTGTGTCATGATAGAGGCCCATCATCAGTGACCATCACTCCTGCGTTCCAATGGCACATTGTGTTAGCTAATCCAACTTTACAATTTTAAGTCAAATTGATCATTAGAAAACCCTTTTGCAATTATGTTAGCACAGCTGAAAACTGTTGTCATGATTAAATAAGCAATAAAACTGGCCTTCTTTAGACTTGTTGAGTTTCTGGAGCATCAGCATTTTTGGGTTCAATTACAGGCTCAAAATAGTCAGAAACAAATAACTTTCTTCTGAAACTTGTCAGTCTATTCTTGTTCTGAGAAATGAAGGCTATTCCATGTGAGAAAATGTCAAGAAACTTAAGATCTCGTACAACGCTGTGTACTACTCCCTTCACAGAACTGTGCAAACTGGCACTAACCAGAATATACAGAGGAGTTGCACAACTGAGCAAGAGGACAAGTACATTAGAGTGTCTAGTTTGAGAAACAGATGAAACAGAAGAGTTGCCTCTTCACTGTTGTCTTCCGACAGGTGTTTTGCGGGTGGAAGCACCTTTGACAGCACAGTTGGCAGCCATTACAGCTTTGAATATTTTTTTATAAGATTCTACCAACTTTACACAACTCTTAGGTCAACATCTATCCATTGTTTTAGCTATGCATGGGTTCTGAAACTGAGATAAATATGTTTTGATGGCTTTGTTTCACTGAACTCATTCTCCATTGGCTACATTCTAATGTTGTGATGATTTCTAATTAAAGGTACACAGTATTTAAAGGGATTGCTTTAGAAAAACAAATTGAAGAAAAACTCCCTGATCAAATTGCAATTCCACCCAGTGGGTGAGTTTTCTGAGATTGTATTGACATTTATTCAGTGTGTGCAAGGTAGGCATACCCTCAAACCTTGTTACTCACCTGTATATGGTAAGTCTGAATAACAAGTACTGAGAAGGTCTAAAATCAAAAGGTGTAAAAAATACATTTCCTGAGTCTGATGGGCCCCTTGGAGCAAACTGACCCAATAGGTTTCTCCATGACGTAACACACACCTGTGTGAAGGGAGGGCAGAGCTTTAGAGCACATTCAAACCAGATTAAATGATGCGTAAAAACTGTCCAATGAGAGCAAGTGCTGAGGGGGTGGGGTTTAGATTTACTTTGCGTTGTCCAGCACAGGTTCAATTTTCAACACAACAACAGATACATAAACCAATTGAAAATAATGAACAGCGTTTATCACACCTCTTCCCCATCACACCCAATCACATTCCACTCCACAGACTAACCTAACCCCTGCTACAGAACATGTGTTGTGTCCATGTTTGTTTTGAAACTGGCCATTGGCTCCTATGTTTGCATATCTGGTTCTGGCTGAACACAATTCTCCATTAAGTAACACACACCTGTGCAAAGGCAGGGCCGAGTTTAAGGGCAGAATCAAACGAGACAATGATGGTTAACAACGCAGCCAACTCAATGCTATCCAATGAGATAATGAGTTGGGGAGGACCTAGATGTGTGTTGTGTTTTCCATCAGAAAAGGTGGTGAGGAAACACACACCTGTGTGAAGGCTGGGTCAGAGGCAGAGCTTTAGAACCACTGAAGAGACCAGGGTTGTCTGAAGAACACAACAGGTACTCTACACTGACCACTGAAGAGACCAGGGTCATCTGAGGAATACAACAGGTAGTCTACACTGACCACTGAAGAGACTAGGGTTGTCTGAGGAACACAACAGGTAGTCTACACTGACCACTGAAGAGACCAGGGTTGTCTGAGGAACACAACAGGTAGTCTACACTGACCACTGAAGAGACTAGGGTTGTCTGAGGAACACAACAGGTAGTCTACACTGACCACTGAAGAGACCAGGGTTGTCTGAGGAACACAACAGGTAGTCTAGACTGACCACTGAAGAGACCAGGGTTGACTGAGGAACGTGACAGGTAGTGTACTCTCAAGAGACAATCTTTTTCTTCATATTGTATTTGGACAAATTCACTTATTTCAAAATCGAAATGTTTTGTCTCGTACTTTCACAGACCCCAACGACTGAGAAGAGATGAACACCTCTGTAGACAGCAACTCTACTCTCCTCTCCTCCTTCTTTGAACACCCTCCGGTAAAACATTATAATAACGTCTGATAATAAACCATTGATAAGCGATTGAAATGTGTGAATAATGACTAGTAAGCAAACTGTTTTTAAATGTCTTATAAATATCATACTATTGAATGTTATTATAAAGTGTTACAATCTTCGTTTCCAGTATGTCCAGTATGTACCGTTAACAGCTGCCGTCTCTATCAACCTCATCCTGGGTCTCCCCACCAATGTCTACATCCTGTGGCTGATAGTGACCGGAGCTGTAGGGACGATGGCTTCAGACTTCTTCTCTCTCAACCTGGCTGTGTCTGAGATCCTCTCTGGCCTGTCCAATCTGATATATTTAATTCATTATCACATCCAAGATAATGGTACTTTATTGAGAGTTGGTGCATTCTTTGCGGGTTTCAACCTCTTTGGTCGCCCACTGTTCCAGTGCTGTATCTGTGTGGAGCGCTACCTGGCGGTGGTCCACCCTGTAACCTTCCTGAAGTACAAACCCCTGAGATACAGGGTGGGGTGTTGTGGTGTTGTCTGGATGATTGTGCTTGGCTCCTGCTGTGTAAATATGTTTGGTGAATACCAATATTTATGGTGGGAGTGCTTTGATTTGATTTTAAATTTGCTTATGCTTTCTGTGATGTTGTTCTGCTGCCTGGCTGTTCTCTGGGCTCTGAAACGCCCCGGTCCGGGGGAAGGAGAGAGAGAGGGGAAGGGATGAACAACATGAAGCTGAGGGCCTTCAGGATCATTTCAATGATCATGGTGTCTATGATTGTCAGTTACCTCCCACTGGTTCTTCTCCTAGTCAGTTATCAGAGGGTAGTGAGGTCTGCACAACGCATCACCGGGGCAAACTACCTGCCCTCCAGGACACCTACACCACCCGATGCTACAGGAAGGCCATAAAGATCATCAAGGACATCAACCACCCGAGCCACTGCCTGTTCACCCCGCTGCCATCCAGAAGGCGAGGTCAGTACAGGTGCATCAAAGCTGGGACCGAGAGACTGAAAAACAGCTTCTATCTCAAGGCCATCAGACTGTTAAACAGCCACCACTAACATTGAGTGGCTACTGCCAACACACTGTCAATGACACTGACTCTACTCCAGCCACTTTAATCATGGGAATCGATGGGAAATGATGTAAATATATCACTAGCCACTTTAAACAATGCTACCTTATATAATGTTACTTACCCTACATTGTTCATCTCATATGCATACGTTGATACTGTACTCTATATCATCGACTGCATCCTTATGTAATACATGTATCACTAGCCACTTTAACTATGCCACTTGGTTTACATACTTATCTCATATGTATATACTGTACTCGATATCATCTACTGTATCTTGCCTATGCTGCTCTGTACCATCACTCATTCATATATCCTTATGTACATATTCTTTATCCCCTTACACTGTGTATGACAGTAGTTTTTTTTGGAATTGTTAGTTAGATTACTTGCTCGTTATTACTGCATTGTCGGAACTAGAAGCACAAGCATTTCGCTACACTCGCATTAACATCTGCTAACCATGTGTATGTGACAAATAAAATTTGATTTGAATTTGATTTGATTTGATTTGATTTGATTTTATCATTTTATAGAATCAGTGGAGTTTTGGGGGATGGTCCATTTGTTTCTCTATCACTGTTGTCAGTGGGTTTGTTCAGCCCCTCCTCTTCCTCCACAGGTCTGGGAAACTGTCCTGTGTCAGGGGACCCTGAGGCAGAGGTCCCACTGGGCGCTGACATCAACTTAAACGACTCATTTTGATTTACATTTGATTGTCAACTCACCTGAATTCAACGTTAAAAAAAAGTTATTTGATTTAGGTTAAAAGTTGATAAAAAGACAAACATTCCCTAAATTCCTTTACGTTGATTATATATATATTTTTTTAAATCCAATCAGTTTTTCATGTTGATTCAACGTCATCATATTGATTTTTTTGTCGAAATTACATGGAAACAAAATCGATTCAACCAATTTATGGCCAGTGGGGTGGCAGTGACCAGATGTACCCTTTCCACACTATTAAGCCAAACCAATCCCAGCTGTACTGCACTGGCTCAGTTAAGCATTCACCATAGTTTCTGGGAATTGACTAGAAATGATCATATCGGAGCACATTACAGTTGTGTTCAGCAGAATGTAAAAAGTGTTTCTCACTATGTCCTTATAACGACCAAGACAAGTGATTGAAGTTAATCTAACCAATGAGAATAGAATAGGGGTGAAATAGAAGTTGTGTGGGAATTAAAAGGGCAATTTTCTTCTGTGGGAATTTAAAAATGGGTGGCATTAGAAGTTCTAGCAGAGAAACAGAAATAATAACTTTTTTTAAATCTACAATTGTTAAATGTTATGTTAAAAATAAGTTATATTAACGAATGTGACTTGCAAAGCAAACATATTCTAATTATTTAAAACACTACTCCTCCTTCACCTGTTAAAATAAGTTATATTAATGAATGTGACTTGCAAAGCAAACATATTGTAATGATTTGAAACACTCCTCCTACAGCTGAAGATAGAAACGGTATTTGAACTGTAAAACATGCCGATCGGTCTGGGATAATGTGCTTGTATAAAACTTGTTGATATATTTTAAACTTTTTAAGTTACACATTTCTTTGTCCAAAACGGCCTGTTAGTCAGTCGAACTGTGTGTCTTCCAACACATTGGTGTGGCTGACTTCCTGGTGAAGCAGGAAGTGTGAATAGAAGCAGTGCTGTCAGGCTGGTCATGTTTCAGAGGATGTATGACGAGACCTTCTCCTCAGCCTATTGGGGAGCTGCAGTGATGAAGGAAGGACTCTGAGGAAGAAGAGCTGCTGGTCTCTCAACAGATTTTCAACACTACTTCTGGAATGTCCATTTGTTTCTTCATCGTAGTCCAACCCTGGGTTTGTGCAAACAATTTGACATGTAACTTCTTCAGAAAAACTACATCTGCTTCTGTATTTGATTTGAACCATGTCAAGTATCAATTAATCCTATAGATGAACTATTCTAGAATCAAATTCACCAGAGATTCTGTGTCTCTCTATAAAGTTTGTAAGGAATTCATTATAACCTCAAAAGGGTTTTAACTTTGGATGTAGATTCTCTTGAAACACTTTTCAATCTGCATTTCATCTGGACCAATGACACTGTGTCAAATACGTTGTCGTCTACATTATATTTACTCAATGATATACATTATATATACATAACATGTGGTCAAGTGCTGTTTAAATGGTGTCTGAAAACATGAAAAGGCATTGCATTGCACAGCCCAAAATGGAGGGTCTTAAAACACCAACTGTGTCTTGTCCTGTCATCTTCATTCTCAATAAAACTGGGTGACAGTTACAGACTGTAAATCTCTGAAAGTATTTGTTGACAAAAGTTCATTTCAACTCTACAGTCCTTCCAACCAGCTAGGAGCAACATCAGCAATATACTGGAGTGTTCCTTCTACACAAATGGCCCTTATTCCCTACATAGTGGTCCCCTATTCCCTACATACTGGCCCCCTATTCCCTACATAGTGGCCACCTATTCCCTACATAGTGGTCCCCTATTCCCTACATAGTGGTCCCCTATTCCCTAAATAGTGGTCCCCTATTCCGTACATAGTGGTCCCCTATTCCCTACATAGTGGCCCCCTATTCCCTACATAGTGGTCCCCTATTCCTAAATAGTGGTCCCCTATTCCGTACATAGTGGTCCCCTATTTCCTACGTAGTGGCCCCAATTTCCTACATAGTGGCCCCCTATTCCCTACATAGTGGCCCCTATTCCCTACATAGTGGTCCCCTATTCCCTAAATAGTGGTCCCCTATTCCGTACATAGTGGTCCCCTATTTCCTACATAGTGGCCCCAATTTCCTACATGGTGGCCCCCTATTCCCTACATAGTGGCCCCTATTCCCTACAAAGTGGTCCCCTATTCCCTACATAGTGGCCCCTATTCCCTACATAGTGGTCCCCTATTCCCTACATAGTGGCCCCCTATTCCCTACATAGTGGTCCCCTATTCCCTACATACTGGCCCGCTATTCCCTACATAGTGGTCCCCTATTCCCTACATAGTGGTCCCCTATTCCCTACATAGTGGCCCCCTATTCCCTACATAGTGGTCCCCTATTCCCTACATAGTGGTCCCCTATTCCCTACATAGTGGCCCCCTATTCCCTACATAGTGGCCCCTATTCCCTACAAAGTGCACTATGGTCCCTGGTCACATGTTCCCGTTTTGGCTGAACTGAGATTAGTTTCAGTAACATACCTGGACTGGACCTGTTCAGACTGGGTGGAGCTTCAGTAACATACCTGGACTGGACCTGATCAGACTGGGTGGAGCTTCAGTAACATACCTGGACTGGACCTGTTCAGACTGGGTGGGTGGAGCTTCAGTAACATACCTGGACTGGACCTGTTCAGACTGGGTGGAGCTTCAGTAACATACCTGGACTGGACCTGTTCAGACTGGGTGGGTGGAGCTTCAGTAACATACCTGGACTGGACCTGTTCAGATTGGGTGGGTGGAGCTTCAGTAACATACCTGGACTGGACCTGTTCAGACTGGGTGGGTGGAGCTTCAGTAACATACCTGGACTGGACCTGTTCAGACTGGGTGGGTGGAGCTTCAGTACCATACCTGGACTGGACCTGTTCAGACTGGGTGTGTGGAGCTTCAGTAACATACCTGGACTGGACCTGTTCAGACTGGGTGGGTGGAGCTTCAGTAACATACCTGGACTTGACTTGTTCACACTGGGTGGGTGGAGCTTCAGTAACATACCTGGACTGAACCTGTTCAGACTGGGTGGGTGGAGCTTCAGTAACATACCTGGACTGGACCTGTTCAGACTGGGTGGGTGGAGCTTCAGTAACATACCTGGACTTGACTTGTTCACACTGGGTGGGTGGAGCTTCAGTAACATACCTGGACTGAACCTGTTCAGACTGGGTGGGTGGAGCTTCAGTAACATACCTGGACTGGACCTGTTCAGACTGGGTGGGTGGAGCTTCAGTAACATACCTGGACTGGACCCGATCAGACTGGGTGGGTGGAGCGTCTCAGACAGTGTATGCTGCCCAAATATTTTCCTGTTCCCTATATAGTGCACTACTTTAGACCAGTTCCCTATTCCCTATATAGTACACTACTTTAGACCAGAGCCCTATTCCCTATATAGTGCACTACTTTAGACCAGAGCCCTATTCCCTATAAAGTGCACTACTTTAGACCAGAGCCCTATTCCCTATATAGTGTACTACTTTAGACCAGGGCCCTATTCCCTATATAGTACACTACTTTAGACCAGGGCCCTATTCCCTACATAGTACACTACTTTGGACCAGAGCCCTATTCCGTATATAGTGCAGTACTTTAGACCAGGTCCTTATTCCCTATATAGTGCACTAATTTAGACCGGAGCCCTATTCCCTATACAGTGAAAAATGCACTACTTTAGACCAGAGCACTATTCCTATATAGTGAAAAATGCACTACTTTAGACCAGAGCCCTGTTCCTTATATAGTGCAGTACTTTAGACACCTGTATGAGGGTAGGGCTGAGCTTTAGGGCACATTCAATGCAGACAATTACTGTGTAAAAACTTCCCAATCAATGTTATCCAATGAGAGCCAACGTTGGTGGATGACCGAGGTCTGCATTGTCCGCCAGAAGGTTTCAAAATCCAATAAACTACTGATCCGTCAAAACATTGAAAATAGAGAACAGCATTTATCCTGCCTCTTTCCCCATAACCCCAACCCCCACTCCACAGACTACCCTAAACCCAACCCCCACTCCACAGACTAACCTAACCCCTGCCCCCACTCCACAGACTAACCTAACCCCAACCCCCACTCCACAGACTAACCTAACCCCAACCCCCACTCCACAGACTAACCTAACCCATGCCCCCACTCCACAGACTAACCTAACCCCTGCCCCCACTCCACAGACTAACCTAACCCCTGCCCCCACTACACAGACTAACCTAACCCCAACCCCCACTCCACAGACTAACCTAACCCCAACCCCCACTCCACAAACTAACCTAACCCCAACCCCCACTCCACAGACTAACCTAACCCCTGCCCCCACTCCACAGACTAACCTAACCCCAACCCCAACTCCACAGACTAACCTAACCCCAACCCCAACTCCACAGACTAACCTAACCCCAACCCCCACTCCACAGACTAACCTAACCCCTGCCCCCACTCCACAGACTAACCTAACCCCAACCCCCACTCCACAGACTAACCTAACCCCAACCCCCACTCCACAGACTAACCTAACCCCTGCCCCCACTCCACAGACTAACCTAACCCCAATCCCCCACTCCACAGACTAACCAACCCCCAACCCCCACTCCACAGACTAACCTAACCCCTGCCCCCACTCTACAGACTAACCTAACCCCAATCCCCCACTCCAGAGACTACCCTAACCCCAACCCCCACTCCACAGACTACCCTAACCCCAACCCCCACTCCACAGACTAACCTAACCCCAACCCCCACTCCACAGACTAACCTAACCCCTGCCCCCACTCCACAGACTAACCTAACCCCAACCCCCACTCCACAGACTAACCTAACCCCAACCCCCACTCCACAGACTAACCTAACCCCTGCCCCCACTCCACAGACTAACCTAACCCCAATCCCCCACTCCACAGACTACCCTAACCCCAACCCCCACTCCACAGACTAACCTAACCCCAACCCCCACTCCACAGACTAACCTAACCCCAACCCCCACTCCACAGACTAACCTAACCCCAAACCCCACTCCACAGACTAACCTAACCCCAACCCCCACTCCACAGACTAAGCTAACCCCAACCCCCACTCCACAGACTAACCTAACCCCAACCCCCACTCCACAGATGAACCTAACCCCAACACCCACTCCACAGACTAACCTAACCCCAACCCCCACTCCACAGACTACCCTAACCCCAACCCCCACTCCACAGACTACCTTAACCCCAACCCCCACTCCACAGACTAACCTAACCCCAACCCCCACTCCACAGACTAACCTAACCCCAACCCCCACTCCACAGACTAACCTAACCCCAACCCCCACTCCACAGACTAACCTAACCCCAACCCCCACTCCACAGACTAACCTAACCCCAACCTCCAATCCACAGACTAACCTAACCCCAACCCCCACTCCACAGACTAACCTAACCCCAACCCCCACTCCACAGACTAAGCTAACCCCAACCCCCACTCCACAGACTAACATAACCCCAACCCCCACTCCACAGACGAACCTAACCCCAACCCCCACTCTACAGACTAACCTAACCCCAACCCCCACTCCATAGACTAACCTAACCCCTGCTAGGGAACAGGTGTTGTGCTCGTGTTTGGTTTGAAACCTTGTCTTCACCTCCTACGTTTGCATCTCTGGTTCTGGCTGAATACATTTGTCCATTATGTTGCACACACCTGTCAGAGGGTAGGGCCGAGCTCTAGACATACATTCAAACCAGACAAAATGATGCCTAACAACGCAGACAACTCAATGCTATCCAATGAGATAATGAGTTGGGGGAGGACCTAGATGTGTGTTGTGTTTTCCATCAGAAAAGGTGGGGAGGAAACACACACCTGTGTGAAGGCTGGGTCAGAGGCAGAGCTTTAGACCCACTGAAGAGACCAGGGTTGTCTGAGGAACAAGACGGGTAGTCTACACTGACCACTGAAGAGACCAGGGTTGTCTGAGGAACACAACAGGTAGTCTACACTGACCACTGAAGAGACCAGGGTTGTCTGAGGAACACAACAGGTAGTCTACACTGACCACTGAAGAGACCAGGGTTGTCTGAGGAACACAACAGGTAGTCTCCACTGACCACTGAAGAGACCAGGGTTGTCTGAGGAACACAACAGGTAGTCTACACTGACCACTGAAGAGACCAGGGTTGTCTGAGGAACACAACAGGTAGTCTACACTGACCACTGAAGAGACCAGGGTTGTCTGAGGAACACAACAGGTAGTCTACACTGACCACTGAAGAGACCAGGGTTGTCTGAGGAACACAACAGGTAGTCTACACTGACCACTGAAGAGACCAGGGTTGTCTGAGGAACACAACAGGTAGTCTACACTGACCACTCAAGAGACAATTTTTTTCTTCATATTGTATTTGGACAAATTTACTTATAGAGATTAAAGGAGTTAATATAGGAATGTTTTGTCTCGTACATTTCACAGACCCCAACGACTGAGAAGAGATGAACACCTCTGTAGACAGCAACTCTACTCTCCTCTCCTCCTTCTTTGAACACCCTCCGGTAAAACATTATAATAACGTCCGATAATAAACCATTGATAAGCGATTGAAATGTGTGAATAATGATTAGTAAGCAAACTGTTTGTCTTACAAATGTCTTACTAACTGAATGTCATTATAAAGTGATTACAATCTTCCTTTCCAGTCGGTCCAGTATGTTCTGTACACTGCTGCTGACTCCATCAACCTCATCCTGGGTCTCCCCACCAATGTCTACGTCCTGTGGCTGATAGTGACCGGAGCTGTAGGGACGATGGCTTCAGACTTCTTCTCTCTCAACCTGGCTGTGTCTGAGATCCTCTCCATCCTGTCCAATCTGATGTTTATTATTTATCGTCTCCTCCTCCAGAATGACACTTTATGGAGCGCTGGGACGTTCTTTGCCGGTTTCAACCTCTTTGGTCGTCCTCTGTTCCAGTGCTGTATTTGTGTGGAGCGCTACCTGGCGGTGGTCCACCCTGTAACCTTCCTGAAGTACAAACCCCTGAGATACAGGGTGGGGTGTTGTGGTGTTGTCTGGATGATGGTGCTTGGGTTCTGCTTTGCAAAGCTGCTTGGTAAATACCAATCTGCATGGTGGAAGTACTTTGCTTTGATTTTAAACCTTCTTACTCTTTCTGTGATGTTGTTCTGCTGCCTGGCTGTTCTCTGGGCTCTGAAACGTCCCGGTCCGGGGGAAGGAGAGAGAGAGGGGGAAGGGATGAACAACATGAAGCTGAGGGCCTTCAGGATCATTTTAATCATCATGGTGTCTATGCTTGTCATGTACCTCCCACTGGTTCTTATCCTAGTCAGTTATCATTTTATAGAATCAGTGGAGTTTTTGGGGGGATGGTCCATTTGTTACTCTATCGCAGTCGTCAGTGGGTTTGTTCAGCCTCTCCTCTTCCTCCACAGGTCTGGAAAACTACCCTGTGTCAGGGGACCCTGAGGCTGAGGTCACATCACACTGGGCACTGACATCAGTTCTAATTTTGATTTACAATTTGAACCTTTTTATTTGGACGAAAAGTTGAAAGAAAAAAATAAAAACATTTGCGAAACTCTTTCACGTTGACGTCCAATCAGTTTACCACCTTGATTTAACGTCGTCATGTTGATTTTATTTGTTGAAGTTACATAGAAACAACATTGATTCTACCATTTTGTGCCCAGTGGCACGGCTCTGGCAAGATATATATTTTCCTCATTACTAGGCCCAACCAATCCATTCTGTACAAACCCGGAACCAATGAGAATAGAAAAGGGGCAGAATAGAAGTTGTGTGGGAATTAAAGAGGTAATCTGGGTTTCAAACAACAACAAATAGGACACAAGAAAAAATTTGTTTGGGAAATTAAAAGTAAGATAATTTTTGCAAAGAAATTGAAACAATCACATTAAAAATGTTTTATCTACAAATTGTTAAATATGAAGTTAAATTAATTTAAAATATTGTTTCTGACTATGTTGCCATCTAGCCTGTCTGTAACTTGAGAAATAGAAACCATATTTGTTAATTAATCTACAACTGTTAAATGTTACGTTAAAATACTTTAAATTAATTGTAAAATTAGTTTTTGACTGTTTTTCCTGACTGTTTTTCCTGACTGTTTTTCCTGGGTGTTTTCCTCTCTCCAGCTATGACACTTCAGAAATAGAACCAAGAACGTTAAAAATATAATCTACAGTTGTTCAATGTTAAATTAAATTAAGCTAAATTAGTAGTAATATAAATGTTTAAGAGTTTTTCTCACTATTTTTCCATCTCCTAGTGGTACTGACATTTGAGAAATAATATTGTTTATTACAAGTTAAATTAAGTTAAATAAATAGTAATATTAATGACTGTTATCTTTGTTTCTCATTTCAATCTCTTTTCATTGTATACAATGACTGTAATATGTGGTAGTTTATTGTGATGTCATACTGACCTTAGTAGAACACAATGACTGTAATATGTGGTAGTTTATTGTGATGTCATACTGACCTTAGTAGAACACAATGACTGTAATATGTGGTAGTTTATTGTGATGCCATGCTGACTTAGTAGAACACAACGACTGTAATATGTGGTAGTTTACTGCGATGTCATACTGACCTTAGTAGAACACACTGACTGCAATATGTGGTAGTTTTTTGTGATGTCATGCTGACCTTAGTAGAACACAATGACTGTAGTATGTGGTAGTTTATTGTGATGTCATACTGACCTTAGTAGAACACAATGACTGTAATATGTGGTAGTTTATTGTGATGTCATACTGACCTTAGTAGAACACAATGACTGTAATATGTGGTAGTTTATTGTGATGTCATACTGACCTTAGTAGAACACAATGACTGTAATATGTGGTAGTTTACTGTGATGTCATACTGACCGTAGTAGAACACAACGACTGTAATATGTGGTAGTTTATTGTGATGTCATACTGACCTTAGTAGAACACAATGGCTGTAATATGTGGTAGTTTATTGTGATGTCATACTGACCTTAGTAGAACACACTGACTGTATGTCGCTCCCTACAGATCGCCCCGACATCTGGCCATCTGACATAACAAAGGGGGAGAGTTTGATGAAAAAAAATGTAAATAAATGTTCAAATCTAAGTCATGTGACCTGATTAACGTAAACAAAGGCCTCTAATCATGAGGCATTAAAAGTCATATTCTTCAAGAATCAACGTCTGTATAAACGGCTTAATAACATTAATTTAACAGTCTTAAAATGGCCGTACCAATCCCAGACTGAACCTTGAAGTGAACTTTACTGATTATTGTTCTTGTTAGAGACGTAAACCTGAATCAGTTAAAGATGGTTGTTTATATTCGATGGTTCCCTTGTTGTTCTTCATACTTTAATAAATGGTCCAATCATATCTGAACTGTGGAATCTCCTGTTGATTGTTTTCTGACTTTTGAAAATAAAATGTTGTCTAGTTAAATGTATCGCTACCACCTTTTCCTTGATGGATAGAGTGCTGCTCCTGGTGCTGTTACAGACACCTTTATTTTAACCAGGTAGGCTAGTTGAGAACAAGTTCTCACTTACAACTGCACCCTGGCCAAGATAAAGCAAAGCAGTGCAACACAAACAGCAACACAGACTTACACATGGAATGAAGAAACTTACAGTCAATAGTAAAATAGAAAAAGTTGATTTACAGTGTGTCAAATGAGGTAGGATAAGGGAGGTAAGGCAATAAATAGGCCATAGTGGCGAAGTAATTACAATATTGCAATTAAACACTGGAGTGGTAGATGTGCAGAAGATGAATGTGCAATAGAGATATTGGGGTGCAAATGAGCAAAATAAATAAAATAAATAACAGTATGGGGATGAGGTAGTTGTATGGGCTATTTGCAGATTGGCTATGTACAGGTGCAGTTATCTGTGAGCTGCTCTGACAGCTGGTGCCTAAAGTTAGTGAGGGAGATATGAGTTTCCAGCTTCAGTTCGTTCCAGTCATTGGCAGCAGAGAACTGGAAGAAAGGCGGCTAACGGAGGAATTGGCTTTGGGAGTGACCAGTGAAATATACCTGCTGGAGCGCGTGCTACGTGTGGGTACTGCTATGGTGACCAGTGAGCTGAGATATGGCGGGGCTTTTCCTAGCAAATACTTATAGATGACCTGGAGCCAGTGGGTTTGATGACGAGTATGAAGCGAGGGCTAGCCAGCGAGAGCATACAGGTCGCAGTGGTGGGTAGTATATGGGGCTTTGGTGACAAAACGGATGGCACTGTGATAGACTACATCCAGTTTGCTGAGTAGAGTGTTGGAGGCTATTTTGTAAATGACATTGCCGAAGTAAAGGATCGGTAGGATAGTCAGTTTTACAAAGCTATGTTTGGCAGCATGAGTGAAGGATGCTTTGTTGCGAAATAGGAAGCCAATTCTAGATGTAATTTTGGATTGGAGATGCTTAACACAGTGTCCAAAGAAGGGCCAGAAGTATACAGAATGGTGTCGTCTGCGAAGGGGTGGATCAGAGAATCACCAGCAGCAAGAACGACATCATTGATGTATACAGAGAAAAGAGTCGGCCCGAGGATTGAACCCTGTGGCATCCCCCATTAGAGACTGCCAGAGTTCCGGACAACAGGCCCTCCGATTTGACACACTGAATTCTGTCTGAGAATTAGTTGGTGAACCAAGCGAGGCAGTTATTTGAGAATCCAAGGCTGTTGAGTCTGCTGATAAGAATGTGGTGATTGACAGAGTCAAAAGCCTTGGCCAGGTCGATGAATACAGCTGCACATTATTGTCTCTTATCAATGGCGGTTTAGGACATTGAGCGTGGCCAGCTCGGAAGCCAGCTCAGAAACCAGATTGCATATCAGAGAAGGTATAGTGGGATTCGAAATGGTCGGTGATCTGTTTGTTAACTTGGCTTTCGAAGACCTTAGAAAGGCAAGGTAGGATAGATTTAGGTCTGTAGCAGTTTGGGTCTAGGGTGTCTCCCCTTTGAAAAGGGGGATAACCACGGCAGCTTTCCAATCTTTGGGGATCTCAGGCGATACGAAAGAAAGGTTGAACAGGCTAGTAATAGGGGTTGCAACAATTTTGTCGGATAATTTTGGAAAGAGAGGGTCCAAATTGTCTCGCACGGCTGATTTGTAGGGATCCAGATTTTGCAGCTATTTCAGAACATCAACTATCTGGATTTGGGTGAAGGAGAAATGGGGAGGCTTGGGAAAGATGCTGTGGGGGAGCAGGGCTGTTGACTGGGGTAGGGGTCGCCAGGTGGAAAGCATAGCCAGTCATAGAAAAATGCTTATTGAAATTCTCAATTATAGTGGATTTATCGGTGGTGACAGTGTTTCCTAGCCTCAGTGCAGTGGGCAGCTGGGAGGAGGTGCTCTTATTCTCCATGGACTTTACAGTGTCCCAGAACTTTTTGGAGTCCTGGTTGAAGACAGCAGAGGTGTATTTTAAGGGCAGGTTGGTTAGGATGATATCTATGAGGGTGCCCGTGTTTACCGATTTGAGGTCTGGTAGGTTCATTGATAATTTGTGTGAGATTGAGGGCATCAAGATTAGATTGTAGGATGGCCGGGGTGTTAAGCATGTCCCAGTTTAGGTCACCTAACAGCACGAGCTCTGAAGATTCACATATGGTGTCCAGAGCACAGCTGGGGGCTGAAGGGGGTCTATAACAAGCAGCAACAGTGAGAGACTTGTTTCTGGAAAGGTGGGTTTTTAAAAGTAGAAGCTCAAATTGTTTGGGTACAGACCTGGATAGTAAGACAGAACTCTGCAGGCTATCTCTGCAGTTGATTGCAACTCCGCCCTGTTTGGTAGTTCTGGTAGTTCTGTCTGAAAATGTTATGGTTAGGAATGGAAATTTCAGGGTTTTTGGTGGTCTTCCTAAGCCAGGATTCAGACATGGCTAGAACATCCGGGTTGGCAGAGTGTGCTAAAGCAATGAATAAAACAAACTGAGGGAGGAGGCTTCTAATGTTAACATGCATGAAACCAAGGCTTTTACAGTTACAAAAGTCAACAGATGAGAGCACCTGGGGAATGGGAGTGGAGTCTGGCACTGCAGGGCCTGGGTTAACCTCCATATCACCAGAGGAACAGAGGACGAGTAGGATACGACTAAAGGCTTTAAGAACTGGTCGTCTAGTACGTTTGGAACAGAGAGTAAATGGAGCAGGTTTCTGGGCACGGCAGTTCAAGGCATGATGTACAGATAAAGGTATGGTAGGATGTGAATACAGTGGAGGTAAACCTATGCATTGAGTGACGATGAGAGAGATATTGTCTCTAGAAACATTGTTTAAACCAGGTGAGGTCACCGCATGTGTGGGAGGTGGAACTAAAGGGTTAACTAAGGCGTATTGAGCAGGGCTAGAGGCTCTACAATGAAATAAGGCAATAATCACTAACCAAAACAAGCATATTGACATTAGGGAGAGGCATGCGTAGCCAAGTGATCATAGCGGTCCAGTGAGTAGCTCGGCGGGCTGGAGACGAGGCGATTCAGACAGCTAGCAGGCCGGGGCTAACAAGCTAACAGAAGGGCCTTAGAGGGACGTGGTGACGGAAGAGGTGTTGCGTCGGCAGACTAATCGTGATGATAAGCAGGGCTCCATGAGGTAAAAGGGTCCAGGCCAATTGGCAAAATAGGTATAGGGGCCAAAGAATTTGTCCGATGGACCTCTTCAGCTAGCAGTCAGATATGCTCTTGACAGCTAGCGGGCCGCGTCTAGCTGGTTAGTAAGATTGGCATTCAGGGGACATCGCGACGTAGGAGCCAGTTGAAAAAACCCTCGGGTAGATTACGTCGGTAGTCCAGTCGTGATGGAATCGGAATGATGGAATCGGAATAATGGAATCGGAATGATGAAATCGTGATGGAATCGGAATGATGGAATCGGAATGATGGAATCGTGATGGAATCGGAATCGCTCTCTGTCGGCAGTAAAAGGGGTCCAAGGCCAATTGGCGAAATAGGTCTTGTAGCCGAAGGAATATAACTCTGCTTCAAATCTGCCTCATGAATATTAAACTATGTCCAGGCTGAACCCCTGTGTGTCCAACATTCTGCAAACAAATGCAGCTCCTCATTGGAGTAAGGTGAAGTTGCACCCAGATGATGATCTTGGGTCAGTTTTGTCTAGTCCCCATCAATGGTTGAGGTTAGGATTGGTGGAGGGACTGATCCTAGATCTGTACCTAGGGGAAACTTCAACCTCATTACACAGATCATTGACATGCAAAAGTAGGGGAATGACTGTGCAGTGTGCACATAACCACATTAACTTTGTCTTTATCTGGGATTGGTGCATCCATTCTACGACATTCAAATTAATTACATTAAGCCATTTATATAGCCATTGATTCTTGAATAATATTATTTTGTAATGCCTCAGGACTAGAAACCTTTGTTTTGGTTAATCATGTCACATGACTTATATTTGAACCTTTAACCTTTGTTTAAAGGTTTTTCATTAAACTGTCCCCCTTTTTTTTTAATGTCAGATGGTCATGACAGGTGATCGGGCGAGCTGTCAACAAACTACCACATTATATAGTATATAGTATTGTATACAATAAAAATAGATTGAGAAGAGAAACAAAAAAACAATCATTAATATTAATATTTATTTAACTTAATTTAACTTGTCATTAACAATATTATTTCTCAAGTGTCACTATGTCTAGGAGATGGAAAAACAGAAAAACTGTTAACAATGTATATGTCACGAATCCCGCTTCCTGAGTCTGTTTGCCTGTGTTTCTGTCCTGGAGTGTGTTTCCGGTGTCCTGGAACGCACCCTGTCTGGTTGCCGGGCGAATTAGCTTGTTGGGAGATCGATGTTCACCCCCACCTGTAACCCATCAGTAATCTGCACACCTGTCCTGATCATCACCTCTCCCCTTCAAAAGCTCTGACCTGACATCCATTCCCTGCCGGATCGTTAGCTATGAACATTACTCACCCGGATCATTTACCCCATTCCCGCCTGGTCGTCGGAGGATTCCGCTTCCCCATTGGATCCACCTATTTACTCCCATCAACTCACCACCGCTGCCCGCTACGCCACCTGGATATATCTACCCATTCATATTCACTTGTAAATAAATACTCACCTTCTTCCTACTCTCCTTGTCCTGGTCTGCTTCTTGGTTCGATTTTGAAAGAACGTGACAGTATATTTCATCTCAGCTTAAATTAATTAATAAATTAACAACAGTAAATTATACTTTATAAGATCTTGCTTCTATTTCACAATTTTCACATCTGGAGAGAGGAAAACAGTCAGGAAAAACAGTCAGAAACTAATATTACAATTAATTGACTGTATTTTTAACATAACATTAAACAGTTGTAGATAATATTTTTGGAATAATCTATCTATTTCTCAAATTTCAGACAGGCTAGGAGACGGCAACATAGTCAGTAATAAAACAACAATTCATTTATCTTAATGTTTTAAAATTGTAGATCAAATGTTCTTAAGGTAATTATTTCCATTTCTATGCAAATATGTCTATTACTTTTAAATTCCCACACAAAAAAAGTGTTGGGGTGTCTGTTTTGTTGTTGTTTGAAACCCAGATTGCCCCTTTAATTCCCACAGAACCCCTATTCACCCCATTCCATTCTCATTGGTTCGTTGTTAATCCAATCGCTTGTCTTAGTCAAAATTAGAACTTAGTGATATACACTTTTTAGACAACCGTGGACACAGAATGGTAGAACCATAATGTTCTGGCTCAGATCATTTCCTTTCCAGTACATTCCCAGAAACTAATTACATTCTAACCAAGCCAGTGCAGTACAGCTTGGCTGGGATCAGATTAATGGTCTGGAAAGAGTCAAAATGTCCAGTGCCAAATCAATGTTGTTTCTATGTAACTTCAACAAATAAAATCAATATGATGACATTGAAAACCAACGTGAATTCATGTTAGTTGACAATGAAATTTAAATCGAAATGAGATGCTGAACTGATGTCTTTGAACAGTGTGACCTCAGCCTTAGAGTCCCGTGACACAGGGCAGTTTCCCAGACCTGTGGAGGAAGAGGAGGGGCTGAACAAACCCACTGACAACTGTGATAAAGAAACAAATGGATCTTCCCTTAAAAATCTCCAGTGGGTCAATAAAATCATTACTGATTAGGAGAATAATCATTGGGAGGTAGTTGACAATCATAGACACCATGATCATTGAAATGATCCTGAAGGCCCTCAGCTTCATGTTGTTCATCCCTTCCCCCTCTCTCTCTCCTTCCCCCGGACCGGGACGTTTCAGAGCCCAGAGAACAGCCAGGCAGCAGAACAACATCACAGAAAGAGTAAGCAGGTTTAAAATCAAACCAAAGAACCATGCAGATTCGTAATTACTAAGCATATTTACAAAGCAGGAGCCAAGCACCATCAGCCAGACAACACCACAACACCCCACCCTGTATCTCAGGGGTTTGTACTTCAGTAAGGTTACAGGGTGGACCACCGCCAGGTAGCGCTCCACACAGATACAGCACTGGAACAGAGGACGACCAAAGAGATTGAAACCTTCAAAGAATGTCCCAACGCTCCATAAAGTGTAATTCTCTAGGAGGAGGCGATGAACAATAAACATCAAATTGGACAGGATGGAGAGGATCTCAGACATAGCCAGGTTGAGAGAGAAGAAGTCTGAAGCCATCGTCCCTACAGCTCCGGTCACTATCAGCCACAGGACGTAGACATTAGTGGGGAGACCCAGGATGAGGTTGATGGAGTCAGCAGCAGTGTACAGAACATACTGGACCGACTGGAAAGGAAGGTGGGTAAAAGTTTATAATAACATTCATTTCTAAGACATTTACAAACAGTTTGCAAATTAATAATTTTCCACATATTTCAATCCCTCATCTATGGTTTATTATTGGATGTTATTAATTAAAGCGTTTTACCGGAGGGTGTTCAGAGAAGGAGGAGAGGAGAGTAGAGTTGCTGTCTCCAGAGGTGTTCATGTCTTCTCAGTCGTTGGGGTCTGTGAATGTACGAGACAAAACATTCCTATATTAACTCCTTTAATCTCTACAACCCTGGTCTCTTCAGTGGTCAGTGTAGACTACCTGTTGTGTTCCTCAGACAACCCTGGTCTCCTCTACCTACAGACAACCTGGTCTTCAGTGGTCAGTGTAGACTACCTGTCGTGTTCCTCAGACAACCCTTCAGTGGTCAGTGTAGACTACCTGTTGTGTTCCTCAGACAACCCTGGTCTCTTCAGTGGTCAGTGTAGACTACCTGTTGTGTTCCTCAGACAACCCTGGTCTCTTCAGTGGTCAGTGTAGACTACCTGTTGTGTTCCTCAGACAACCCTGGTCTCTTCAGTGGTCAGTGTAGACTACCTGTTGTGTTCCTCAGACAACCCTGGTCTCTTCAGTGGTCAGTGTAGACTACCTGTTGTGTTCCTCAGACAACCCTGGTCTCTTCAGTGGTCAGTGTAGACTACCTGTTGTGTTCCTCAGACAACCCTGGTCTCTTCAGTGGTCAGTGTAGACTACCTGTTGTGTTCCTCAGACAACCCTGGTCTCTTCAGTGGTCAGTGTAGACTACCTGTTGTGTTCCTCAGACAACCCTGGTCTCTTCAGTGGTCAGTGTAGACTACCTGTTGTGTTCCTCAGACAACCCTGGTCTCTTCAGTGGTCAGTGTAGACTACCTGTTGTGTTCCTCAGACAACCCTCGTCTCTTCAGTGTTCAGTGTAGACTACCTGTTGTGTTCCTCAGACAACCCTCGTCTCTTCAGTGTTCAGTGTAGACTACCTGTTGTGTTCCTCAGACAACCCTGGTCTCTTCAGTGGTCAGTGTAGACTACCTGTTGTGTTCCTCAGACACTCCTGGTCTCTTCAGTGGGTCTAGAGCTCTGCCTCTGACCCAGCCTTCACACAGGTGTGTGTGTGTTTCCTCCCCACATTTCTGACGGACAACTTAACACAGTTCTAGGTCCTCCCTCAACTCATTATCTCATTGGATAGCATTGAGTTGGCTGCGTTGTCAGGCATCATTTTGTCTGGTTTGAATGTGAGTCTAGAGCTCGGCCCTCTGCCCTCTGACAGGTGTGTGCAACATAATGGACAAATGTATTCAGCCAGAACCAGAGATGCAAACGTAGGAGGTGAAGACAAGGTTTCAAACCAAACACAAACACAACACCTGTTCCCTAGCAGGAGTTAGGTTAGTCTGTGGAGTGGGGGTTGGGGTGATGGGTGAAGAGGCAGGATAAAGAGTGTTCTTCAAATTGAATTTGTTGAGGGATCCGTAGTTAAATCGGAAATTAAAACCTTGACGCCTTTTCTGACGGACAACACAATGTCCTCCACAAACGTTTTCTCTCATAGGATAACATCGAGTGGGCGGTTTTTTACACATGAATTGTGTCCGGTTTGAATATAACCCTGAAGTTCGGCCCTATCCTCAGACAGGTGTGTGTTATGTCATGGAGAAATCTATTGGGCCAGAACCAGACATGCAAAAAGACTGCGGAACAAATGGCACCCTATTACCATTTCATATTCCGCCAGGACTCTAAAGTAGTACACTATATAGGGAATAGGGCCCTAGTCTAAAGTAGTGCACTATATAGTGAATAGGGCCCTGGTCTAAAGTAGTTCACTATATAGGGAATAGGGCACTGGTCTAAAGTAGTTCACTATATAGTGAATAGGGCCCTGGTCTAAAGTAGTTCACTATATAGGGAATAGGGCTCTGGTCTAAAGTAGTTCACTATATAGTGAATAGGGCCCTGGTCTAAAGTAGTTCACTATATAGGGAATAGGGCTCTGGTCTAAAGTAGTACACTATATAGGGAATAGGGCTCTGGTCTAAAGTAGTGCACTATATAGGGAATAGGGCCCTGGTCTAAAGTAGTACACTATATAGTGAATACAGGGTCATTTGGGCTGTATTTATGGTCATTTAATGAGACACTCCACCCAGTCTGATCAGGTCCAGTCCAGGTATGTTACTGAAGCTCCACCCACCCAGTCTGATCAGGTCCAGTCCAGGTATGTTACTGAAGCTCCACCCACCCAGTCTGATCAGGTCCAGTCCAGGTATGTTACTGAAGCTCCACCCAGTCTGAACAGATCCAGTCCAGGTATGTTACTGAAGCTCCACCCAGTCTGATCAGGTCCAGTCCAGGTATGTTACTGAAGCTCCCAGTCTGACTGAAGCTCAGGTCCAGTCCAGGTATGTTACTGAAGCTCCACCCAGTCTGATCAGGTCCAGTCCAGGTATGTTACTGAAGCTCCACCCAGTCTGAACAGGTCCAGTCCAGGTATGTTACTGAAGCTCCACCCAGTCTGAACAGGTCCAGTCCAGGTATGTTACTGAAGCTCCACCCACAGTCCAGGTATGTCTGAACAGGTCCAGTCCAGGTATGTTACTGAAGCTCCACCCAGTCTGGTATGTTACAGGTCCAGTCCAGGTATGTTACTGAAGCTCCACCCAGTCTGAACAGGTCCAGTCCAGGTCTGAAGCAGGTCTGAACAGGTCCAGTCCAGGTATGTTACTGAAGCTCCACCCAGTCTGAACAGGTCCAGTCCAGGTATGTTACTGAAGCTCCACCACCCAGTCTGAACAGGTCCAGTCCAGGTATGTTACTGAAGCTCCACCCAGTCTGAACAGGTCCAGTCCAGGTATGTTACTGAAGCTCCACCCAGTCTGAACAGGTCCAGTCCAGGTATGTTACTGAAGCTCCAGGTATGTTACCTCCACCCAGTCTGAACAGGTCCAGTCCAGGTATGTTACTGAAGCTCCACCCAGTCTGAACAGGTCCAGTCCAGGTATGTTACTGAAGCTCCACCCCAGTCTGAAGCTCAGGTCCAGTCCAGGTATGTTACTGAAGCTCCACCCAGTCTGAACAGGTCCAGTCCAGGTATGTTACTGAAGCTCCACCCAGTCTGAACAGGTCCAGTCCAGGTATGTTACTGAAGCTCCACCCAGTCTGAACAGGTCCAGTCCAGGTATGTTACTGAAGCTCCACCCAGGTCCAGTCCAGGTATGTTACTGAAGCTCCACCCAGTCTGATCAGGTCCAGTCCAGGTATGTTACTGAAGCTCCACCCAGTCTGAACAGGTCCAGTCCAGGTATGTTACTGAAGCTCCACCAGTCCAGGTCTGAAGCTCAGTCTGTCCAGTCCAGGTATGTTACTGAAGCTCCACCCAGTCTGAACAGGTCCAGTCCAGGTATGTTACTGAAGCTCCACCCAGTCTGAACAGGTCCAGTCCAGGTATGTTACTGAAGGTCTCCACCTCCACCCAGTCTGAACAGGTCCAGTCCAGGTATGTTACTGAAGCTCCACCCAGTCTGAACAGGTCCAGTCCAGGTATGTTACTGAAGCTCCACCCAGTCTGAACAGGTCCAGTCCAGGTATGTTACTGAAGCTCCACCCAGTCTGAACAGGTCCAGTCCAGGTATGTTACTGAAGCTCCACCCAGTCTGAACAGGTCCAGTCCAGGTATGTTACTGAAGCTCCACCCAGTCTGAACAGGTCCAGTCCAGGTATGTTACTGAAGCTCCACCCAGTCTGAACAGGTCCAGTCCAGGTATGTTACTGAAGCTCCACCCAGTCTGAACAGGTCCAGTCCAGGTATGTTACTGAAGCTCCACCCAGTCTGAACAGGTCCAGTCCAGGTATGTTACTGAAGCTCCACCCAGTCTGATCAGGTCCAGTCCAGGTATGTTACTGAAGCTCCACCCAAGGTCTCCACCCAAGCCCAGTCTGAACAGGTCCAGTCCAGGTATGTTACTGAAGCTCCACCCAGTCTGAAGTCTCCACCCATGTTACTGAAGCTCCACCCAGTCTGAACAGGTCCAGTCCAGGTATGTTAGGTGAACAGGTCCAGTCCAGGTATGTTACTGAAGCTCCACCCAGTCTGAACAGGTCCAGTCCAGGTATGTTACTGAAGCTCCACCCAGTCTGAACAGGTCCAGTCCAGGTCCAGTCCAGGTCCAGTCCAGGTTGTTACTGAAGCTCCACCCAGTCTGAACAGGTCCAGTCCAGGTATGTTACTGAAGCTCCACCCAGTCTGAACAGGTCCAGTCCAGGTATGTTACTGAAGCTCCACCCAGTCTGAACAGGTCCAGTCCAGGTATGTTACTGAAGCTCCACCCACCCAGTCTGAACAGGTCCAGTCCAGGTATGTTACTGAAGCTCCACCCAGTCTGAACAGGTCCAGTCCAGGTATGTTACTGAAGCTCCACCCAGTCTGAACAGGTCCAGTCCAGGTATGTTACTGAAGCTCCACCCAGTCTGAACAGGTCCAGTCCAGGTATGTTACTGAAGCTCCACCCAGTCTGAACAGGTCCAGTCCAGGTATGTTACTGAAGCTCCACCCAGTCTGAACAGGTCCAGTCCAGGTATGTTACAAGCTCCAGTCTGAACAGGTCCAGTCCAGGTATGTTACTGAAGCTCCACCCAGTCTGAACAGGTCCAGTCCAGGTATGTTACTGAAGCTCCACCCACCCAGTCTGAACAGGTCCAGTCCAGGTATGTTACTGAAGCTCCACCCAGTCTGAACAGGTCCAGTCCAGGTATGTTACTGAAGCTCCACCCAGTCTGAACAGGTCCAGTCCAGGTATGTTACTGAAGCTCCACCCCAGTCTGAACAGGTCCAGTCCAGGTATGTTACTGAAGCTCCACCCAGTCTGAACAGGTCCAGTCCAGGTATGTTACTGAAGCTCCACCCAGTCTGAACAGGTCCAGTCCAGGTATGTTACTGAAGCTCCACCCAGTCTGAACAGGTCCAGTCCAGGTATGTTACTGAAGCTCCACCCCAGGTATGTTACTGAAGCTCCAGGTCTGAACAGGTCCAGTCCAGGTATGTTACTGAAGCTCCACCCAGTCTGAACAGGTCCAGTCCAGGTATGTTACTGAAGCTCCACCCAGTCTGAACAGGTCCAGTCCAGGTATGTTACTGAAGCTCCACCCTGAACAGGTCCAGTCCAGGTATGTTACTGAAGCTCCACCCAGTCTGAACAGGTCCAGTCCAGGTATGTTACTGAAGCTCCACCCAGTCTGACCCAGTCTGATCAGGTCCAGTCCAGGTATGTTACTGAAGCTCCACCCAGTCTGAACAGGTCCAGTCCAGGTATGTTACTGAAGCTCCACCCAGTCTGATCAGGTCCAGTCCAGGTATGTTACTGAAGCTCCACCCAGTCTGAACAGGTCCAGTCCAGGTATGTTACTGAAGCTCCACCCAGTCTGAACAGGTCCAGTCCAGGTATGTTACTGAAGCTCCACCCAGTCTGAACAGGTCCAGTCCAGGTATGTTACTGAAGCTCCACCCAGTCTGAACAGGTCCAGTCCAGGTATGTTACTGAAGCTCCACCCAGTCTGTCTGAACAGGTCCAGTCCAGGTATGTTACTGAGGTATGCTCCACCCAGTCTGAACAGGTCCAGTCCAGGTATGTTACTGAAGCTCCACCCAGTCTGATCAGGTCCAGTCCAGGTATGTTACTGAAGCTCCACCCAGTCTGAACAGGTCCAGTCCAGGTATGTTACTGAAGCTCCACCCAGTCTGATCAGGTCCAGTCCAGGTATGTTACTGAAGCTCCACCCAGTCTGAACAGGTCCAGTCCAGGTATGTTACTGAAGCTCCACCCAGTCTGAACAGGTCCAGTCCAGGTATGTTACTGAAGCTCCACCCACCCAGTCTGAACAGGTCCAGTCCAGGTATGTTACTGAAGCTCCACCCAGTCTGAACAGGTCCAGTCCAGGTATGTTACTGAAGCTCCACCCAGTCTGAACAGGTCCAGTCCAGGTATGTTACTGAAGCTCCACCCACCCAGTCTGAACAGGTCCAGTCCAGGTATGTTACTGAAGCTCCACCCAGTCTGATCAGGTCCAGTCCAGGTATGTTACTGAAGCTCCACCCAGTCTGAACAGGTCCAGTCCAGGTATGTTACTGAAGCTCCACCCAGTCTGAACAGGTCCAGTCCAGGTATGTTACTGAAGCTCCACTCCACCCAGTCTGAACAGGTCCAGTCCAGGTATGTTACTGAAGGTCCAGTCCAGGTCCACCCACCCAGTCTGAACAGGTCCAGTCCAGGTATGTTACTGAAGCTCCACCCAGTCTGAACAGGTCCAGTCCAGGTATGTTACTGAAGCTCCACCCAGTCTGAACAGGTCCAGTCCAGGTATGTTACTGAAGCTCCAGTCTGAACAGGTCCAGTCCAGGTATGTTACTGAAGCTCCACCCAGTCTGAACAGGTCCAGTCCAGGTCCAGTCCAGGTCCAGGGTATGTTACTAAGCTCCACCCAGTCTGATCAGGTCCAGTCCAGGTATGTTACTGAAGCTCCACCCAGTCTGAACAGGTCCAGTCCAGGTATGTTACTGAGCTCCACCCACCCAGTCTGAACAGGTCCAGTCCAGGTATGTTACTGAAGCTCCACCCCCCAGTCTGAACAGGTCCAGTCCAGGTATGTTACTGAAGCTCTCTGAACAGGTCCAGTCCAGGTATGTTACTGAAGCTCCACCCAGTCTGAACAGGTCCAGTCCAGGTATGTTACTGAAGCTCCACCCAGTCTGAACAGGTCCAGTCCAGGTATGTTACTGAAGCTCCACCCAGTCTGAACAGGTCCAGTCCAGGTATGTTACTGAAGCTCCACCCCAGTCCAGTCTGAACAGGTCCAGTCCAGGTATGTTACTGAAGCTCCACCCAGGTCTGTTACTGAAGCTCCACCCAGTCTGAGGTCCAGTCCAGGTATGTTACTGAAGCTCCACCCAGTCTGAACAGGTCCAGTCCAGGTATGTTACTGAAGCTCCACCCACCCAGTCTGAACAGGTCCAGTCCAGGTATGTTACTGAAGCTCCACCCACCCAGTCTGAACAGGTCCAGTCCAGGTATGTTACTGAAGCTCCACCCACCAGGTCCAGTCCAGGTATGTTACTGGCTCCAGTCTGAACAGGTCCAGTCCAGGTATGTTACTGAAGCTCCACCCAGTCTGAACAGGTCCAGTCCAGGTATGTTACTGAAGCTCCACCCAGTCTGAACAGGTCCAGTCCAGGTATGTTACTGAAGCTCCACCCAGTCTGAACAGGTCCAGTCCAGGTATGTTACTGAAGCTCCAGTCCCAGTCCACCCAGTCTGAGGTCCAGTCCAGGTATGTTACTGAAGCTCCACCCAGTCTGAACAGGTCCAGTCCAGGTATGTTACTGAAGCTCAGTCTGAACAGGTCCAGTCCAGGTATGTTACTGAAGCTCCACCCACCCAGTCTGAACAGGTCCAGTCCAGGTATGTTACTGAAGCTCCACCCAGTCTGAAGCAGGTCAGGTCCAGTCCAGGTCCAGTGGTTGTTACTGAAGCTCCACCCAGTCTGAACAGGTCCAGTCCAGGTATGTTACTGAAGCTCCACCCAGTCTGATCAGGTCCAGTCCAGGTATGTTACTGAAGCTCCACCCAGTCTGATCAGGTCCAGTCCAGGTATGTTACTGAAGCTCCACCCAGTCTGATCAGGTCCAGTCCAGGTATGTTACTGAAGCTCCACCCAGTCTGAACAGGTCCAGTCCAGGTATGTTACTGAAGCTCCACCCAGTCTGAACAGGTCCAGTCCAGGTATGTTACTGAAGCTCCACCCACCCAGTCTGAACAGGTCCAGTCCAGGTATGTTACTGAAGCTCCACCCAGTCTGATCAGGTCCAGTCCAGGTATGTTACTGAAGCTCCACCCAGTCCCAGTCTGATGTTACAGGTCCAGTCCAGGTATGTTACTGAAGCTCCACCCAGTCTGAAGCTCAGGTCCAGTCCAGGTATGTTACTGAAGCTCCACCCAGTCTGAACAGGTCCAGTCCAGGTATGTTACTGAAGCTCCACCCAGTCTGAACAGGTCCAGTCCAGGTATGTTACTGAAGCTCCACCCAGTCTGAACAGGTCCAGTCCAGGTATGTTACTGAAGCTCCACCCAGTCTGATGTTACAGGTCCAGTCCAGGTATGTTACTGAAGCTCCACCCAGTCTGAACAGGTCCAGTCCAGGTATGTTACTGAAGCTCCACCCAGTCTGAACAGGTCCAGTCCAGGTATGTTACTGAAGCTCCACCCACCCAGTCCAGTCCAGGTATGTTACAGGTCTGAACAGGTCAGTCCAGGTCCAGGTATGTTACTGAAGCTCCACCCAGTCTGAACAGGTCCAGTCCAGGTATGTTACTGAAGCTCCACCCAGTCTGAACAGGTCCAGTCCAGGTATGTTACTGAAGCTCCAGGTATGTTACTGAAGCTCCACCCAGTCTGAACAGGTCCAGTCCAGGTATGTTACTGAAGCTCCACCCACCCAGTCTGAACAGGTCCAGTCCAGGTATGTTACTGAAGCTCCACCCAGTCTGAACAGGTCCAGTCCAGGTATGTTACTGAAGCTCCACCCAGTCTGAACTGAACAGGTCCAGTCCAGGTATGTTACTGAAGCTCCACCCAGTCTGAACAGGTCCAGTCCAGGTATGTTACTGAAGCTCCACCCAGTCTGAACAGGTCCAGTCCAGGTATGTTACTGAAGCTCCACCCAGTCTGAACAGGTCCAGTCCAGGTATGTTACTGAAGCTCCACACCCAGTCCAGTCCAGGTATCAGGTCCAGTCCAGGTATGTTACTGAAGCTCCACCCAGTCTGAACAGGTCCAGTCCAGGTATGTTACTGAAGCTCCACCCACCCAGTCTGAACAGGTCCAGTCCAGGTATGTTACTGAAGCTCTCTGAACAGGTCCAGTCCAGGTATGTTACTGAAGCTCCACCCAGTCTGAACAGGTCCAGTCCAGGTATGTTACTGAAGCTCCACCCAGTCTGAAGGTCCAGTCCAGGTATGTTACTGAAGCTCCACCAGTCTGAACAGGTCCAGTCCAGGTATGTTACTGAAGCTCCACCCAGTCTGAACAGGTCCAGTCCAGGTATGTTACTGAAGCTCCACCCAGTCTGAACAGGTCCAGTCCAGGTATGTTACTGAAGCTCCCAGTCCAGTGAACAGGTCCCAGTCCAGGTATGTTACTGAAGCTCCACCCAGTCTGAACAGGTCCAGTCCAGGTATGTTACTGAAGCTCCACCCACCCAGTCTGAACAGGTCCAGTCCAGGTATGTTACTGAAGCTCCACCCACCCAGTCTGAACAGGTCCAGTCCAGGTATGTTACTGAAGCTCCACCCAGTCTGATCAGGTCCAGTCCAGGTATGTTACTGAAGCTCCACCCACCCAGTCTGAACAGGTCCAGTCCAGGTATGTTACTGAAGCTCCACCAGTCCAGGTATGTTACCCAGTCTGAACAGGTCCAGTCCAGGTATGTTACTGAAGCTCCACCAGTCCACCCAGTCTGAACAGGTCCAGTCCAGGTATGTTACTGAAGCTCCACCCACCCAGTCTGAACAGGTCCAGTCCAGGTATGTTACTGAAGCTCCACCCACCCAGTCTGAACAGGTCCAGTCCAGGTATGTTACTGAAGCTCCACCCAGTCTGAACAGGTCCAGTCCAGGTATGTTACTGAAGCTCCACCCAGTCTGAACAGGTCCAGTCCAGGTATGTTACTGAAGCTCCACCCAGTCTGAACAGGTCCAGTCCAGGTATGTTACTGAAGCTCCACCCAGTCTGAACAGGTCCAGTCCAGGTATGTTACTGAAGCTCCACCTACCCAGTCTGAACAGGTCCAGTCCAGGTATGTTACTGAAGCTCCACCCAGTCTGATCAGGTCCAGTCCAGGTATGTTACTGAAGCTCCACCCAGTCTGAACAGGTCCAGTCCAGGTATGTTACTGAAGCTCCACCCAGTCTGAACAGGTCCAGTCCAGGTATGTTACTGAAGCTCCACCCAGTCTGAACAGGTCCAGTCCAGGTATGTTACTGAAGCTCCACCCAGTCTGAACAGGTCCAGTCCAGGTATGTTACTGAAGCTCCACCCACCCAGTCTGAACAGGTCCAGTCCAGGTATGTTACTGAAGCTCCAGGTATGTTACTGAAGCTCCCACCCAGTCTGAACAGGTCCAGTCCAGGTATGTTACTCCACCCAGTCTGAAGGTCCAGTCTCCAAGCTCCACCCAGTCTGAACAGGTCCAGTCCAGGTATGTTACTGAAGCTCCACCCAGTCTGATCAGGTCCAGTCCAGGTATGTTACTGAAGCTCCACCCAGTCTGAACAGGTCCAGTCCAGGTATGTTACTGAAGCTCCACCCAGTCCAGGTCCAGTCCAGGTATGTTACTGAACAGGTCCAGTCCAGGTCCATGGTTTACTGAAGCTCCACCCAGTCTGATCAGGTCCAGTCCAGGTATGTTACTGAAGCTCCACCCAGGTCCAGTCAGGTCTGAAGTCTGAGGTCCAGTCCAGGTATGTTACTGAAGCTCCACCCACCCAGTCTGAACAGGTCCAGTCCAGGTATGTTACTGAAGCTCCACCCAGTCTGAACAGGTCCAGTCCAGGTATGTTACTGAAGCTCCACCCACCCAGTCTGAACAGGTCCAGTCCAGGTATGTTACTGAAGCTCCACCCACCCAGTCTGAACAGGTCCAGTCCAGGTATGTTACTGAAGTCTGAACAGGTCCACCAGGTATGTTACTGAAGCTCCACCCAGTCTGAACAGGTCCAGTCCAGGTATGTTACTGAAGCTCCACCCAGTCTGAACAGGTCCAGTCCAGGTATGTTACTGAAGCTCCAGTCTGAACAGGTCCAGTCCAGGTATGTTACTGAAGCTCCACCCACCCAGTCTGATCAGGTCCAGTCCAGGTATGTTACTGAAGCTCCACCCACCCAGTCTGATCAGGTCCAGTCCAGGTATGTTACTGAAGCTCCACCCAGTCTGATCAGGTCCAGTCCAGGTATGTTACTGAAGCTCCACCCAGTCTGAACAGGTCCAGTCCAGGTATGTTACTGAAGCTCCACCCACCCAGTCTGAACAGGTCCAGTCCAGGTATGTTACTGAAGCTCCACCCAGTCTGATCAGGTCCAGTCCAGGTATGTTACTGAAGCTCCACCCACCCAGTCTGAACAGGTCCAGTCCAGGTATGTTACTGAAGCTCCACCCACCCAGTCTGAACAGGTCCAGTCCAGGTATGTTACTGAAGCTCCACCCACCCAGTCTGAACAGGTCCAGTCCAGGTATGTTACTGAAGCTCCACCCAGTCTGAAGCTCAGGTCCAGTCCAGGTATGTTACTGAAGCTCCACCCACCCAGTCTGAACAGGTCCAGTCCAGGTATGTTACTGAAGCTCCACCCAGTCTGGTATGTTAGGTCCAGTCCAGGTATGTTACTGAAGCTCCACCCAGTCTGAACAGGTCCAGTCCAGGTATGTTACTGAAGCTCCACCCAGTCTGAACAGGTCCAGTCCAGGTATGTTACTGAAGCTCCACCCAGTCTGAACAGGTCCAGTCCAGGTATGTTACTGAAGCTCCACCCAGTCTGAACAGGTCCAGTCCAGGTATGTTACTGAAGCTCCACCCCACCCACCAGTCTGAACAGGTCCAGTCCAGGTATGTTACTGGCTCCAGTCTGAACAGGTCCAGTCCAGGTTTACTGAAGCTCCACCCAGTCTGAACAGGTCCAGTCCAGGTATGTTACTGAAGCTCCAGTCTGAACAGGTCCAGTCCAGGTATGTTACTGTTACTGAAGCTCCACCCAGTCTGAACAGGTCCAGTCCAGGTATGTTACTGAAGCTCCACCCAGTCTGAACAGGTCCAGTCCAGGTATGTTACTGAAGCTCCACCCAGTCTGAACAGGTCCAGTCCAGGTATGTTACTGAAGCTCCACCCAGTCTGAACAGGTCCAGTCCAGGTATGTTACTGAAGCTCCACCCAGTCTGAACAGGTCCAGTCCAGGTATGTTACTGAAGCTCCACCCAGTCTGAACAGGTCCAGTCCAGGTATGTTACTGAAGCTCCACCCAGTCTGAACAGGTCCAGTCCAGGTATGTTACTGAAGCTCCACCCAGTCTGAACAGGTCCAGTCCAGGTATGTTACTGAAGCTCCACCCACCCAGTCTGAACAGGTCCAGTCCAGGTATGTTACTGAAGCTCCACCCAGTCTGAACAGGTCAGGTCCAGTCCAGGTATGTTACTGAAGCTCCACCCAGTCTGAACAGGTCCAGTCCAGGTATGTTACTGAAGCTCCACCAGGTCCAGTCCAGGTAGTCTGAAGCTCAGGAACAGGTCCAGTCCAGGTATGTTACTGAAGCTCCACCCAGTCTGAACAGGTCCAGTCCAGGTATGTTACTGAAGCTCCACCCAGTCTGAACCCAGGTATGTTAGTCTGAACTCCACCCAGTCTGAACAGGTCCAGTCCAGGTATGTTACTGAAGCTCCACCCAGTCTGAACAGGTCCAGTCCAGGTATGTTACTGAAGCTCCACCCAGTCTGAACAGGTCCAGTCCAGGTATGTTACTGAAGCTCCACCCAGTCTGAACAGGTCCAGTCCAGGTATGTTACTGAAGCTCCACCCAGTCTGAACAGGTCCAGTCCAGGTATGTTACTGAAGCTCCACCCAGTCTGATCAGGTCCAGTCAGGTATGTTACTGAAGCTCCACCCAGTCTGATCAGGTCCAGTCCAGGTATGTTACTGAAGCTCCACCCACCCAGTCTGAACAGGTCCAGTCCAGGTATGTTACTGAAGCTCCACCCACCCAGTCTGATCAGGTCCAGTCCAGGTATGTTACTGAAGCTCCACCCACCCAGTCTGAACAGGTCCAGTCCAGGTATGTTACTGAAGCTCCACCCAGTCTGTCCAGGTATGTTACTGAAGGTCCAGTCCAGGGTATGTTACTGAAGCTCCACCCAGTCCAGTCAGGTCCAGTCCAGGTATGTTACTGAAGCTCCACCCAGTCTGAACAGGTCCAGTCCAGGTATGTTACTGAAGCTCCACCCAGTCTGAACAGGTCCAGTCCAGGTATGTTACTGAAGCTCCACCCACCCAGTCTGAACAGGTCCAGTCCAGGTATGTTACTGAAGCTCCACCCAGTCTGAACAGGTCCAGTCCAGGTATGTTACTGAAGCTCCAGGTCCAGTCCAGGTATGTTACTGAAGCTCCAGTCTGAACAGGTCCAGTCCAGGTATGTTACTGAAGCTCCACCCACCCAGTCTGAACAGGTCCAGTCCAGGTATGTTACTGAAGGTATGTTACTGAAGCTCCACCCAGTCTGAACAGGTCCAGTCCAGGTATGTTACTGAAGCTCCACCCACCCAGTCTGAACAGGTCCAGTCCAGGTATGTTACTGAAGCTCCACCCACCCAGTCTGAACAGGTCCAGTCCAGGTATGTTACTGAAGCTCCACCCAGTCTGAACAGGTCCAGTCCAGGTATGTTACTGAAGCTCCACCCAGTCTGATGTTAGGTCCAGTCCAGGTATGTTACTGAAGCTCCACCCAGTCTGAACAGGTCCAGTCCAGGTATGTTACTGAAGCTCCACCCAGTCTGAACAGGTCCAGTCCAGGTATGTTACTGAAGCTCCACCCAGTCTGAACAGGTCCAGTCCAGGTATGTTACTGAAGCTCCACCCAGTCTGAACAGGTCCAGTCCAGGTCCAGTCCAGGGTCCAGTCCAGGTATGTTACTGAAGCTCCACCCAGTCTGAACAGGTCCAGTCCAGGTATGTTACTGAAGCTCCAGTCTGAACAGGTCCAGTCCAGGTATGTTACTGAAGCTCCACCCAGTCTGAACAGGTCCAGTCCAGGTATGTTACTGAAGCTCCACCCAGTCTGAACAGGTCCAGTCCAGGTATGTTACTGAAGCTCCACCCACCCAGTCTGAACAGGTCCAGTCCAGGTATGTTACTGAAGCTCCACCCACCCAGTCTGAACAGGTCCAGTCCAGGTATGTTACTGAAGCTCCACCCAGTCTGAACAGGTCCAGTCCAGGTATGTTACTGAAGCTCCACCCAGTCTGAACAGGTCCAGTCCAGGTATGTTACTGAAGCTCCACCCAGTCTGAACAGGTCCAGTCCAGGTATGTTACTGAAGCTCCACCCAGTCCAGTCTGAACAGGTCCAGTCCAGGTATGTTACTGAAGCTCCACCCAGTCTGAACAGGTCCAGTCCAGGTATGTTACCCAGTCTGAAGGTCCAGTCCAGGTATGTTACCTCCACCCAGTCTGAACAGGTCCAGTCCAGGTATGTTACTGAAGCTCCACCCACCCAGTCTGAACAGGTCCAGTCCAGGTATGTTACTGAAGCTCCACCCAGTCTGAACAGGTCCAGTCCAGGTATGTTACTGAAGCTCCCCAGTCTGAACACCCAGTCTGAACAGGTCCAGTCCAGGTATGTTAAGCTGAAGGTCCAGTCCAGGTATGTTACTGAAGCTCCACCCAGTCTGAACAGGTCCAGTCCAGGTATGTTACTGAAGCTCCACCCACCCATTCTGAACAGGTCCAGTCCAGGTATGTTACTGAAGCTCCACCCACCCAGTCTGATCAGGTCCAGTCCAGGTATGTTACTGAAGCTCCACCCACCCAGTCTGAACAGGTCCAGTCCAGGTATGTTACTGAAGCTCCACCCAGTCTGAACAGGTCCAGTCCAGGTATGTTACTGAAGCTCCACCCAGTCTGAACAGGTCCAGTCCAGGTATGTTACTGAAGCTCCACCCAGTCTGAACAGGTCCAGTCCAGGTATGTTACTGAAGCTCCACCCAGTCTGATCAGGTCCAGTCCAGGTATGTTACTGAAGCTCCACCCAGTCTGATCAGGTCCAGTCCAGGTATGTTACTGAAGCTCCACCCACCCAGTCTGAACAGGTCCAGTCCAGGTATGTTACTGAAGGTCCAGTCCAGGTATGTTACTGAAGCTCCACCCAGTCTGAACAGGTCCAGTCCAGGTATGTTACTGAAGCTCCACCCACCCAGTCTGAACAGGTCCAGTCCAGGTATGTTACTGAAGCTCCACCCAGTCTGAACAGGTCCAGTCCAGGTATGTTACTGAAGCTCCACCCACCCAGTCTGAACAGGTCCAGTCCAGGTATGTTACTGAAGCTCCACCCACCCAGTCTGAACAGGTCCAGTCCAGGTATGTTACTGAAGCTCCACCCAGTCTGAACAGGTCCAGTCCAGGTATGTTACTGAAGCTCCACCCAGTCTGAACAGGTCCAGTCCAGGTATGTTACTGAAGCTCCACCCAGTCTGAACAGGTCCAGTCCAGGTATGTTACTGAAGCTCCACCCAGTCTGAACTGTCCAGGTATGTTACAGGTCCAGTCCAGGTATGTTACTGAAGCTCCACCCAGTCTGAACAGGTCCAGTCCAGGTATGTTACTGAAGCTCCACCCAGTCTGAACAGGTCCAGTCCAGGTATGTTACTGAAGCTCCACCCAGTCTGAACAGGTCCAGTCCAGGTATGTTACTGAAACTAATCTCAGTTCAGCCAAAACGGGAACATGTGACCAGGGACCATAGTGCACTTTGTAGGGAACAGGGGCCACTGTGCAGGGAATAGGGGGCCACTATGTAGGGAATAGGGGACCACTATGTAGGGAATAGGGGACCACTATGTAGGGAATAGGGGACCACTATGTAGGGAATAGGGGGCCACTATGTAGGGAATAGGGGACCACTATGTAGGGAATAGGGGGCCACTATGTAGGGAATACGGGGCCACTATGTAGGGAATAGGGGACCACTATGTAGGGAATAGGGGACCACTATATAGGGAACAGGGGGCCACTATGTAGGGAATACGGGGCCACTATGTAGGGAACAGGGGGCCAATATGTAGGGAATAGGGGGCCACTATATAGGGAATAGGGGACCACTATGTAGGGAATAAGGGCCATTTGTGTAGAAGGAACACTCCAGTATATTGCTGATGTTGCTCCTAGCTGGTTGGAAGGACTGTAGAGTTTAAATGAACTTTTGTCAACAAATACTTTCAGAGATTTACAGTCTGTAACTGTCACCCAGTTTTATTGAGAATGAAGATGACAGGACAAGACACAGTTGGTGTTTTAAGACCCTCCATTTTGGGCCGTGCAATGCAATGCCTTTTCATGTTTTCAGACACCATTTAAACAGCACTTGACCACATGTTATGAATATATAATGTATATCATTGAATAAATATAATGTAGACGACATCTCACAACATGGTGATGGCTGGGTGTAACAACTCTCTTCTATCTCCTCCTCTGACGAAGAGGTAGAACAAGGATCGGACCAAAATGCAGCGTGATGATGATTCATGATATATTTTAATGAAGGAAAACCTATACATACAGAAACTACAAAACTAACTAAATGAAATAATGAAAACCGAAACAGCCTATCTGGTACAAAGACAGGAACAATCACCCACAAACACACAGTGAAACCCGGGCTACCTAAATATGGTTCCCAATCAGAGACAACGAGAATCACCTGACTCTGAATGAGAACGCCTCAAGCAGCCATAGACTATGCTAGACACCCCTACTCAGCCACAATCCCAATACCTACTAAAACCCCCAATACCACAACACAACACAAAATAACCCCATGTCCCACCCTGGCCTGACCAAAATAAATATATAAACACAAAATACTAAGACCAGGGCGTGACACTGGGTATGTATTTACATATTATATTTGACACAGTGTCATTGGTCCAGATGAAATGCAGATTGAAAAGTGTTTCAAGAGAATCTACATCCAAAGTTAAAACCCTTTTTGAGGTTATAATGAATTCCTTACAAACTTTATAGAGAGACACAGAATCTCTGGTGAATTTGATTCTAGAATAGTTCATCTATAGGATTAATTGATACTTGACATGGTTCAAATCAAATACAGAAGCAGATGTAGTTTTTCTGAAGAAGTTACATGTCAAATTGTTTGCACAAACCCAGGGTTGGACTACGATGAAGAAACAAATGGACATTCCAGAAGTAGTGCTGAAAAGCTGTTGAGAGACCGGCAGCTCTTCTTCCTCAGAGTCATTCCTTCATCACTGCAGCTCCCCAATAGGCTGAGGAGAAGGTCTCGTCATACATCCTCTGAAACATGACCAGCCTGACAGCACTGCTTCTATTCACACTTCCTGCTTCACCAGGAAGTCAGCAACACCAATGTGTTGGAAGACACACAGTTCGACTGACTAACAGGCCGTTTTGGACAAAGAAATGTGTAACTTAAAAAGTTTAAAATATATCAACAAGTTTTATACAAGCACATTATCCCAGACCGATCGGCATGTTTTACAGTTCAAATACCGTTTCTATCTTCAGCTGTAGGAGGAGTAGTGTTACAAATCATTAGAATATGTTTGCTTTGCAAGTCACATTCGTTAATATAACTTATTTTCACATAACATTTAACAATTGTAGATTTTTTTAAAAGTTATTATTTCTCTTTCTCTGCTGGAACTTCTAATGCCATCCATTTTTAAATTCCCACAGAAAAAAATTGCCCTTTTAATTCACACACAACTTCTATTTCACCCCTATTCTATTCTCATTGGTTAGATTAACTTCAATCACTTGTCTTGGTCGTTATAAGGACATAGTGAGAAACACTTTTTACATTCTGCGGAAAACAACTGTAATGTGCTCCGATATGATCATTTCTAGTCAATTCCCAGAAACTATGGTGAATGCTTAACTGAGCCAGTGCAGTACAGCTGGGATTGGTTTGGCTTAATAGTGTGGAAAGGGTATATCTGGTCACTGCCACCCCACTGGCCATAAATTGGTTGAATCGATGTTGTTTCCATGTAATTTCGACAAAAATATCAATATGATGACGTTGAATCAACGTGAAAAACTGATTGGATTTTAAAATATATAAATAATCAACGTAAAGGAATTTAGGGAATGTTTGTCTTTTTATCACCCAACTTTTAACCTAAATGCAGTGACATTTTCCAATGTTTTGTTTACGTTGAATTCAGGTGAGTTGACAATCAAATGTAAATCAAAATGAGTCGTTTAACTTGATGTCAGCGCCCAGTGGGACCTCTGCCTCAGGGTCCCCTGACACAGGACAGTTTCCCAGACCTGTGGAGGAAGAGGAGGGGCTGAACAAACCCACTGACAACAGTGATAGAGAAACAAATGGACCATCCCCTCCAAAACTCCACTGATTCTATAAAATGATAACTGACCAGGAGAAGAACCAGTGGGAGGTAACTGACAATCATAGACACCATGATCATTGAAATGACCCTGAAGGCCCTCAGCTTCATGTTGTTCATCCCTTCCCCCTCTCTCTCTCCTTCCCCCAGACCAGGACGTTTCAGAGCCCAGAGGACAGCCAGGCAGCAGAACAACATCACAGAAAACATAAGCAAATTTAAAATCAAATCAAAGCACTCCCACCATAAATATTGATATTCACCAAACATATTTACACAGCAGGAGCCAAGCACCATCATCCAGACAACACCACAACACCCCACCCTGTACCTCAGGGGTTTGTACTTCAGGAAGGTTACAGGGTGGACCACCGCCAGGTAGCGCTCCACACAGATACAGCACTGGAACAGAGGACGACCAAAGAGGTTGAAACCGGCAAAGAACGCCCCAACTCTCAATAAAGTACCATTATCTTGGATGTGATAATGAATTAAATATATCATATTGGACAGGCTGTAGAAGATCTCAGACACAGCCAGGTTGAGAGAGAAGATGTCTGAAGATATCGTCCCTCCCACTCCGGTCACCATCAGCCACAGGACGTAGACATTGGTGGGGAGACCCAGGATGAGGTTGATGGAGTCAGCAGCAGTCTACAGAACATACTGGACCGACTGGAAAGGAAGATGGTAACACTATAATTAGAAATGTATTAGTAAATCATTTATTAGACATTAACAAACAGTTTTTCTTAATGTGTATTAATCATTACATCCCACATGTATAAATATTAGTAAGCTAGTTATTTACACATTAAATACCTTATAAATGGTTTATTAATGGATGTTAATATACATGTTTTACCGGAAGGTGTTCAGTGAAGGAAGAGAGGAGAGTAGAGTTGCTGTCTACAGAGGTGTTCATGTCTTCTCAGTCGTTGGGGTCTGTGAATGTACGAGACAAAACTTTCCAATTCTTACTCCTCGGGATTAGTGAATTTGTCCAAATACAATATGAAAAAAGGGTCTCTTCAGTGTAGACTACCTGTCCTGTTCCTCAGACAACCCTGGTCTCTTCAGTGGTCAGTGTAGACTACCTGTCGTGTTCCTCAGACGACCCTGGTCTCTTCAGTGGGTCTAAAGCTCTGCCTCTTACCCAGCCTTCACACAGGTGTGAGTTTCCTCCCCACCTTTTCTGATGGAAAACACAACACAAATCTAGGTCCTCCCCAAACCCATTATCTCATTGGATGGCACCAAGTTGGCTGTGTTGTTAACCATCATTTTGTCTGGTTTGAATCTCCCCTAAAGCTCGGCCCTGCCTTTGCACAGGTGTGTGTTACTTAATGGAGAAATGTATTCAGCCAGAACCAGATATGCAAACGTAGGAGCCGAAGGCCAGATCCAAACCAAACATGGACACAACACATGTTATGTAGCAGGGGTTAGGTTAGTCTGTGGAGTGGAATGTGATTGGGTGTGATGGGGAAGAGGTGTGATAAACGCTGTTCATCATTTTTCAATTGGTTTATGTATCTGTTGTTGTGTTGAAAATTGAACCCGTGCTGGACAACGCAAAGCAAATCTAAACCCCACCCCCTCAACACTTGCCCTCATTGGACAGTTTTTACGCATCATTTAGTCTGATTTGAATGTGTTCTAAAGCTCGGCCCTCCCTTCACACAGGTGTGTGTTACGTCATGGAGAAACCTATTGGGTCAGTTTGCTCCAAGGGGCTGATCAGACTCAGGAAATGTCTTTTTTACACCTTTTGATTATAGACCTTCTCAGTACTTGTTATTCAGACTTACCATGTGCAGGTGAGTAACCAGGTTTGAGGGTATGTCTACCTTTCACACACTGAATAAATATTATTTAACTCTCAGAAAATAGCAATTTGATCAGGGAGTTTTTCTTCAATTTGTTTTTCTAAAGCAATCCCTTTAAATACTGTTTACCTTTAATTAGAAATCAGCACAACATTAGAATGTAGCCAATGGAGAATGAGTTCAGTGAAAGAAAGTCCTCAAAACGTATCTATCTCCGTTTCTGTCACAATCGTCTAATGAATTAACGGACCAAGGCGCAGCAGCGAATGTAGAGTTGCATATTTTTATTAAATGAAACTCCTAAAAAACAATAAAGAGCAACGAAACGTGCCGTTCCATTGAGCTCACAGGCATCAACACAAAAAACAAGATCCCACAACAAACGGGTGGGAAAAAGCTGCCTAAATATGATCCCCAATCAGAGGCAACGATAGACAGCTGCCTCTGATTGGGAACAATACCAAGCCAACCTAGAAATAAAGAAAATAGAATGCCCACCCTAGTCACACCCCAACCTAACCAAAATAGAGAATAAAGGATCTCTAAGGTCAGGGAATGACAGTTTCAGAACCCATGCATAGTTAAAACAATGGAAAATGTTGCCCTAAGAGTTGTGCAAAGTTGGTAGAATCTTATTAAACATTTTCTAAACTGTAATGGATCTTCCATTGTCAGCAACACCAGTTTGAAGTCAACAGTGAAGAGGCGACTCCGGCATGCTGGCCTTCTAGAGTTCCTCTGTCCATTCTCAACGTCAACAGTGAAGAGGAGACTCCGGCATGCTGGCCTTCTAGAGTTCCTCTGTCCATTCTCAACGTCAACAGTGAAGAGGAGACTCCGGGATGCTGGCCTTCTAGAGTTCCTCCGTCCAGTCTCAACGTCAACAGTGAAGAGGAGACTCCGGGATGCTGGCCTTCTAGAGTTCCTCCGTCCAGTCTCAACGTCAACAGTGAAGAGGTGACTCCGGGATGCTGGCCTTCTAGAGTTCCTCCGTCCAGTCTCAACGTCAACAGTGAAGAGGAGACTCCGGGATGCTGGCCTTCTAGAGTTCCTCTGTCCATTCTCAACGTCAACAGTGAAGAGGCGACTCCGGGATGCTGGCCTTCTAGAGTTCCTCTGTCCATTCTCAACGTCAACAGTGAAGAGGAGACTCCGGGATGCTGGCCTTCTAGAGTTCCTCTGTCCATTCTCAACGTCAACAGTGAAGAGGAGACTCCGGGATGCTAGCCTTCTAGAGTTCCTCTTTCCAGTGTCTGTGTTATTTTTCCCATCTTAATATTTTCTTTTTATTGGCCAGTCTGAGATATGTCTATTTATTTGCATCTCTGCCCAGAAGGCCAGCACTGGACAGAGGAACTCTAGAAGGCCAGCATGCCGGAGTCTCCTCTTCACTGTTGACGTTGAGACTGGACAGAGGAACTCTAGAAGGCCAGCATCCCGGAGTCTCCTCTTCACTGTTGACGTTGAGAATGGACAGAGGAACTCTAGAAGGCCAGCATGCCGGAGTCGCCTCTTCACTGTTGACGTTGAGAATGGACGGAGGAACTCTAGAAGGCCAGCATCCCGGAGTCTCCTCTTCACTGTTGACGTTGAGACTGGACAGAGGAACTCTAGAAGGCCAGCATCCCGGAGTCTCCTCTTCACTGTTGACGTTGAGAATGGACAGAGGAACTCTAGAAGGCCAGCATCCCGGAGTCACCTCTTCACTGTTGACGTTGAGAATGGACAGAGGAACTCTAGAAGGCCAGCATGCCGGAGTCACCTCTTCACTGTTGACGTTTAGACTGGTGTTTTGCGGGTACTATTTACTGAAACTGCCAGTTGGGGACTTGTGAGGCATCTGTTTCTCAAACTAGACACTCTAATGTACTTGTCCTCTTGCTCAGTTGTGCACCGGGGCCTCCCACTCCACTGTCTACTCTGGTTAAAGCCAGTTTGTGATGTTTCTGAAGGGAGTAGTACACAGTGTTGTACGAGATCTTCAGTTTCTTGGCTAATTCTAGCATGGAACAGCCTTCATTTCTCAGATTAATAATAGACTGGCGAGTTTCAGAAGAAAGTTATTTGTTTCTGGCCATTTTGAGCCTGTAATCGAACCCACAAATTCTGATGCTCCAGATACTAAACTAATCTAAAGAAGGACAGTTTTATTGCTTCTTTAATCAGGACAACAGTTTTCAGCTGTGCTAACATAATTGCAAAAGGGTTTTCTAATGATCAATTAGTCTTTTAACATGATAAAGTTGTATTAGCTAACACAACGTGCCATTGGAACACAGGAGTGATGGTTGCTGATGATGAGCCTCTATCATGACACAAGGCGAGACCCACATGCAGAGACAGGAGGCAGATGGTTGGAGTCTTACAATATTTATTAATCCAATAGGGGAAGGTAAGATAATGGTTGTGGACATGCAAAACAGTCACATCCAGTTCAGAGTCCAAACGGTACCGAAGGGCAGACAGGATGAACAGGCAGGTGGGAAAGTAGTCCAGAGTCAGGCAGGGATTAAAACTGGGAGGACTATCAACAAGAGAATAGCAAAAGGAGTACAGGAAAAACACGCTGGTTGACTTAACTTCTTTGGGACATGTGGAGGTATTTTGACATCAAATCAAAAGCCCAAAGTAAACTGCCTGCTACTCAAGACCACAAGCTACGATATGCACCATGATTCCCTTAGGAAGCCTGTCTCTGACTCCTTCCTTCATGTACAGGCCTGTATAGTATAGAAGCCTGTCTCTGACTCCTTCCTTCATATACAGGCCTGTATAGTATAGAAGCCTGTCTCTGACTCCTTCCTTCATATACAGGCCTGTCTCTGACTCCTTCCTTCATATACAGGCCTGTATAGTACAGAAGCCTGTCTCTGACTCCTTCCTTCATATACAGGCCTGTATAGGATAGAAGCCTGTCTCTGACTCTTTCCTTCATCTACAGGCCTATACAGTATAGAAGCCTGTCTCTGACTCCTTTCTTCATATACAGGACTATACAGCAGAGGTTCATGTCTAATAGGTCAACTGAGGACAAAGGGAATGGGGTTATGTGCACACTGCACAATCATTCCTCTACTTTTGCATGTCAATGATCTGTATAATGAGGGTGAAGTTTCCCTTAGGTACAGATCTAGGATTAGCTGGTCCCTCCACCAATCCTAACCTCAACCATTGACGGGGACAAGACAAAAACTGACCCGAAATCATCATCTATGGACAACTTCACCCAACTCCAATAAGGAGCTGCATTTGTTTGCAGAATGATGGACACACAGGTGTTCAGCCTGGACATAGTTTAATATTCAGGAAGCAGAGTTCATCACTACAGATAGTAGTATGAGATACTTCCTGTCTGTAACAGCACCAGGAGCAGCACTCTATCCATCAAGGACAAGGTGGTAGCGATACATTTAACTAGACAACATTTTATTTACAAAAGTCAGAGAACGATCATCAAGAGTTTCCACAGTTCAGATGTGATTGGACCATTTATTAAAGTATGAAGAACAACAAGGGAACCATCAAATATAAACAACCATTTTAACTGATTCAAGTTTACATTTCTAACAGGAACAATAATCAGTAAAGTTCACTTCAAGTTTCAATCTGGGATTGGTACGTCAATTTTATGACTTTTGAATGAATGTTATTTAGGCATTTATTCAGCCATTGATTCTTGAAGAATATGACTTTTAATGCCTCATGACTAGAGGCCTTTGTTTACGTTATTCAGGTCACATGACTTAGATTTTAACCTTTTTTAAAGCTCTTTCATTAAACTGTCCCCCTTTTTATGTCAGATGGTCAGATGTCGGGGCGATCTGTAGTGAGCGACATACAGTCCTTGTGTTCTACTAAGGTCAGTATGACATCACAATAAACTACCACATATTACAGCCATTGTGTTCTACTAAGGTCAGTATGACATCACAATAAACTACCACATATTACAGTAATTATGGTCTACTAAGGTCAGTATGACATCACAGTAAACTACCACATATTACAGTCGTTGTGTTCTACTAAGGTCAGTATGACATCACAATAAACTACCACATATTACAGTAATTATGGTCTACTAAGGTCAGTATGACATCGCAGTAAACTACCGCATATTACAGTCATTGTGTTCACTAAGGTCAGTATGTCATGCATAAGTGTAATAGGTGGCAGGGAAGTCAGGCGCAGGAGAGTCAAATGGAGTGTAAAATGGAGTCTTTTAATAAAGTCCACGGAGTATGCTCCATAACACTCTATGTACATAAACACAAAACATGGGTACGAGGACCCGACGCGCACCTATACAAACAATCACACTACACTGACAATAACAATCTCTGACAAAGACATGAGGGGAAACAGAGGGTTAAATACACAACAGGTAATGAATGGGATTGACAACAGGTGTGTGGGAAGACAAGACAAAACCAATGGAAAATGAAAAAAGGATCAATGATGGCTAGAAGACCGGTGACGTCGAACGCCGAGCACCGCCCGAACAAGGAGAGGCAACGACTTCGGCAGAAGTCGTGACACAGTATGACATCGCAGTAAACTACCCCATATTACAGCCATTGTGTTCTAAGGTCAGTAACACATCACAGTAAACTACCACATATTACAGTCGTTGTGTTCTACTACGGTCAGTATGACATCACAATAAACTACCACATATTACAGTCTACTACGGTCAGTAACACATCACAGTAAACTACCACATATTACAGTCGTTGTGTTCTACTACGGTCAGTATGACATCACAATAAACTACCACATATTACAGTCATTGTGTTCTACTAAGGTCAGTATGACATCACAATAAACTACCACATATTACAGTCATTGTGTTCTACTACGGTCAGTATGACATCACAATAAACTACCACATATTACAGTCATTGTGTTCTACTAAGGTCAGTATGACATCACAATAAACTACCACATATTACAGTCGTTGTGTTCTACTACGGTCAGTATGACATCACAATAAACTAACACATATTACAGTCATTGTATACAATCAAAATAGATTGAAAAGAGAAACAAAGAAAACAGTCATTAATATTACTGTGTTTTTAACTTAATTTAACTTGTCGTTAACAATATTATTTCTCAAGTGGCAGTACCACTAGGAGATGGCAAAACAGTGAAAAAAACTGTTAAACATTTATATTACTACTACTAGTTTAGCATAATTTAATTTAACAATGAACAACTGTAGATTATATTTTTAATGTTCTTGGTTCTATTTCTCAAGCGTTACAGCTGGAGAGAGGAAAACAGCCAGGAAAAACAGTCAGGAAATAATATTACAATTAATTTAAAGTATTTTTAACATAACATTTAACAGTTGTAGATGGTTTCTATTTCTACAGTGTCCTACAGGCTAGGAGACGGCAACAAAATCTGAACCAATATTTCAATCAATTTAACTAAAATATTTATCAATTGTCGGTAAAACATTTTTTTAAAGTCATCAGTTCTAATTTCATGCAAAAACGTCTCTTACTTTTAAATTCCAAAACAAATGTTTTGTTGTGTCCTTTTTATTGTTATTGGAAACCCAGAAAGCCTCATTAATTCACAAACAACTACTGTTCCTCACCTATTCTATTCTCATTGGTTCCTGGTTTGCACAGATTGGATTGGTTGGGCTTAGTAATGAGGAAAATATATATCTTGCCAGTGACGTGCCACTGGGCACAAAATGGTAGAATCAATGTTGTTTCCATGTAACTTCAACAAATAAAATCAACATGACAACATTAAATCAAGGTGGAAACTGATTGGAAGTCAACATAAAGGAGTTTCGCAAATGTTTGTCTTTTTCACACAACTTTTCGTCCAAATCAAATGGTGCAAATTCGATTTGTAAATCAAAATTAGACATTTAACTGATGTCAGTGTCCAGTGTGACCTCAGCCTCAGGGTCCCCTGACACAGGGTAGTTTTCCAGACCTGTGGAGGAAGAGGAGAGGCTGAACAAACCCACTGACGACTGTGATAGAGTAACAAATGGACCATCCCCACAAAAACTCCACTGGTTCTGTAAAATGATAACTGACAAGGATAAGAACCAGTGGGAGGTACATGACAAGCATAGACACCATGATGATTGAAATGATCCTGAAGGCCCTCAGCTTCATGTTGTTCCTCCCTTCCCCCTCTCTCTCTCCTTCCCCCGGACCGGGACGTTTCAGAGCCCAGAGAACAGCCAGGCAGCAGAACAACATCACAGAAAGAGTAAGCAGGTTTAAAATCAAAGTAAAGATCTTCCACCATGCAGATTGGTCTTTACCAAGCAGATTTGCACAGCAGAACCCAAGCACCATCATCCAGACAACACCACAACACCCCACCCTGTACCTCAGGGGTTTGTACTTCAGGAAGGTTACAGGGTGGACCACCGCCAGGTAGCGCACCACACAGATACAGCACTGGAACAGAGGACGACCAAAGAGGTTGAAACCAGTAAAGAATGTCCCAACACTCCGTAAAACGGCATTCTTTTCGATGTAATAATGAATAATATACATCAGATTGGACAGGCAGTAGAGGGTTTCAGACACAGCCAGGTTGAGAGAGAAGAAGTCTGAAACCATCGTCCCTCCAGCTCCGGTCACTATCAGCCACACGACATAGACATTGGTGGGGAGACCCAGGATGAGGTTGATAGAGACGGCAGCTGTTAACGGTACATACGGGACATACTGGAAAGGAAGATTGTAACACTTTATAATAACATTCAATTAGTAAGATATTTATAAGACATTTAAAAACAGTTTGCTTACTAGTCATTATTCACACATTTCAATCCCTTATCAATGGTTTATTATTGGATGTTATTATAATGTTTTACCGGAGGGTGTTCAGAGAAGGAGGAGAGTAGAGTAGAGTTGCTGTCTACAGAGGTGTTCATCTCTTCTCAGTCGTTGGGGTCTGTGAATGTACGAGACAAAACATTTCGATTTTGAAATAAGTGAATTTGTCCAAATACAATATGAAGAAAAATATTGTCTCTTGAGAGTACACTACCTGTCACGTTCCTCAGACAAACCTGGTCTCTTCAGTGTTCAGTGTAGACTACCTGTTGTGTTCCTCAGACAACCCTGGTCTCTTCAGTGTTCAGTGTAGACTACCTGTCACGTTCCTCAGACAAACCTGGTCTCTTCAGTGTTCAGTGTAGACTACCTGTTGTGTTCCTCAGACAATCTTGTCTCTTCAGTGGGTCTAAAGCTCTGCCTCTGACCCAGCCTTCACACAGGTGTGTGTTTCCTCCCCAGCTTTTCTGACGAACAACGCAACGCAAATCTAGGTCCTCCCCAAACCCATTATCTCATTGGATAGCATTGAGTTGGCTGTGTTGTTAACCATAATTTTGTCTGGTTTGATGGTGCGTCTAAAGCTCGGCCCTACCTTGGTGTGTGTTACTTAATGGAGAAATGTATTCAGCCAGAACCAGATATGCAAACGTAGAAGCCGAAGGCCAGATCCAAACCAAACATGGACACAACACAAGTTCTGTAGCAGGGGTTAGGTTAGTCTGTGGAGTGGAATGTGATTGGGTGTGACGGGGAAGAGGTGTGATAAACGCTGTTCATCATTTTCAATTGGTTGACAGATCTGTAGTTGTGTTTGGTTTGAAACCGTGCTGGACAACGCAAAGCAAATCTAAACCCCACCCCCTCAGCACTTGCCCTCATTGGACAGTTTTTACGCATCATTTAGTCTGGTTTGAATGTGCTCTAAAGCTCAGCCCTCCCTTTACACAGGTGTGTGTTACGTCATGGAGAAACCTATTGGGTCAGTTTGCTCCAAGGGGCCCATCAGACTCAGGAAATTTATTTTTTACACCTTTTGATTATAGACCTTCTCAGTACTTGTTATTCAGACTTACCATGTGCAGGTGAGTAACCAGGTTTGAGGGTATGTCTACCTTTCACACACTGAATAAATATTATTTAACTCTCAGAAAATAGCAATTTGATCAGGGAGTTTTTCTTCAATTTGTTTTTCTAAAGCAATCCCTTTAAATACTGTGTACCTTTAATTAGAAATCAGCACAACATTAGAATGTAGCCAATGGAGAATGAGTTCTGTGAAAGAAAGCCATCAAAACGTATTCATCTCCGTTTCTGAACCCATGCATAGCTAAAACAATGGATAGATTTTGACCTAAGAGTTGTGTAAAGTCGGTAGAATCTTATAAAAAATGATTCAAAGCTTTAATGGCTGCCAAAAGCGCTACCACAGGCAAAACACCAGTCTCAACGTCAACAGTGAAGAGGCGACTCCGGGATCCTGAAATACCAAATCAACTGGCCTGATGAACACAGGATGGCCGGGCAGTGATAGTGGTTCCTCTCCATCGCTCGTTGTGTTGATTTCATCATGTCCATTTGGTGATGTTTTTTCACTGTTGTAAATGCACTGTGCACTGTGCATTTGCAATATGGTTCAATGGGCATCACGAATTTGGCATGCTCAAAAATCCTGCAGGAATGTGAAATTGACTGTCCCGATGAACTCGGGATGGCTGGGCAGTGATTCTGGTTCCTCTCCATCACTCATTGGGGTTGATTTCAGAATGTCACTTTGGTGATGGTACCTCACTGTTTAAACATATTGCAAATGGACAAAAGTCACCGTCCATCAGTCAATTAGATATCATTCTGACACCAAACGGATACAAACTGACACCACACCCACTTTTTCCAACTCGTTTAGAAGCCAACTATTACATACTTCAGAGCTGGCCCAAAATTCACAGCGCCTTCTGTTCAAACCATAATAAAAACGTAAAACACGTAGTTACGTTCTAGCTGCAGGTCCAGTTCTGACATTATGTGTAATCCTATGTGAGGCGACCCCGAATCCCAAGTTTCGGCTCGATAGGTCATTTGGTGCCCGAGCAAGACCCTAATTGGTGCTGAAAATCCACTTTTTTCCATGCCTTGCTACGGGGTCCTTGAATGAGGTATCAGACAGAAATGTTGGGGTCCGTCTATATGGGCCGAGGCGGTCGCAATGCACCTAGTCTTGCGACTCTGGGACATTTCTAAATGTCAGCATTTTTGTGAGGCAAAAATGAATTGAAGTTATTGCAAATATACGAGGCTGTTTCTCGGTCCGAGAACCTTCTAGAGCCACGTAACTCACCACGCACTATCAACCTGAGGTCCAGAACAGGTTTCCACAGTTTCAGAACTCTAGGTCTGACGGTTCTTTTTTAGCTCGAACAAAGTTAACTATTGCAGGCATTGTCTGTCTCTACGCACCCCAATATGTCCCTCCTTCCAAGCTGTGTGTGTTGTGTGATTTCGTTTTCTTTTAAATTTTATGGGAGAAATGACTGATTTACAGTTCATGGGGGTTGCATAGTCACACATAAGATCTGACCTTTTTAACCCCTCGAAACAGCCACTATGACACCATTTAAGGCACTTCCGGTTGGCACAGGAAGCTGTAAGTCAACTCATATCCTGATTGGGGTATGCCTTTACAGAATCATAAGTTTTACGTGTTTTCGTTAAGATCTGACCGATTTAAAAAGGGTTGAATGCACTATTTATCACAAACTGCTGGTTGGGTATGGAAAAACACTTTTAGGGTGATTTTAACCACTCCCGGTTGTTTCAGGAAGCTTAGAATCGACACAGATAGACCTCATAGTGTCCTGATGGACTGTCATTGAAGACAGGTTCATAAGACATTCATAACCCACATAGGCTTCAGGTTGACTTTAGAGGAGCAGGCAATGTATTCCTATGGGGAGAGAAGTCATTGTAATCTGTGAGATCAAAAAACCCTGATTAACTGTTAAGGGTTAATGCCACACGGTCAAGGTTAGGCTTGCACAGATCTGGAGGACCTCAGGAACGAATTGTGCTTCTCACCCCAATGGTTCTCTCACTGTCACCCAAAAGCAAATGACATTTAGGGCCAGGCTTCATTTTGGGCCTACTTCTTTCACGGTCGCTGCACCCAGAGCGAGCTACGGTCAAGCGGGTCATCTCGTTGAAATCGGCACGGTCTAGAGAATATGGAAATGCCATTGCAGGCTCTGTGTGTCTTTAAGCACCGCACTTTGTCACTCAATCCTTGCTATGTGTTTGTGTGTTTTGAAAAGATTTGACCTTTTTAATCATTCGAAACAGCAACTATGACACCATTTTAAAGGAACTTCCGGTTCACACAGGAAGCTGAAAGTGAACACATTTCCTCCTTGGGGTAGGCAATTATAGAATTGTGAGTTTTAAGTCTTTACGTTAAGAACTGACTTATTTACGGAGGGTTTAGTGAGTGTGTGTTATTTCAGAAAATCCCAAAAAATCCCAGAAATCTCTCAGAGCTCCGAAGCACACTTTAAAAAGATTCGTATGACCACGCTGCAACTGGATCTGTAACTGTTCAACCACCAATTTCACCAATCACCAATTTGACATTGTACGATTTCTCTTAAATGACGATATTTTCATTTTGGACCTTTAATCCCAGAAAAATGGCCATAACTCAAAAACCGTTGAGACCTAGGCGCCATCTTGTTCGGTGCCAACTGCTCATTATGCAAAACCTATGCTCACCAAGTTTCGGTTTCAAAATATTTTCCGTTACGGAGATAAGGCCACGTCGTGATTCGTGATGTTTTGTACATTTGCAATATGATTCCATTCGCCCTTTTGCGGGATTTACCGGGACAGCGGAAAAATGACAAAAATCTGATTATTTTATAAAACGGAAACCGAATGTCCGAGAGAGTTCGTTTGATGACTTCCTGGAAGATCTGGCCCTGCCGCACGGCCCGACGCCATCCGCAAATTTTACAAACGTTTTCAGGCACATCTAATAAGGAACCGTACATTTGCAATGTGGATGTTCTCACTAACCATATGGCAAATGTCAAAATGTTCCCTTAAGGTATGGAAGGTCAGTCCCATGCATACACGTCTCCATCTATGAATTTAAGAGCGATAACATTTATACAGCCCCATCCCTCAGATGTTTACTACAAAATGGCGGGTTGCATGAGCTTAACAACAATGTGGCTTTTTGGTTTGAACCCTTTACTTCCCCTTCAACTATGTTAACAATCTGAATAATGATCCAACAAGATGAATTCACACAGTGCCATTAACAGTGGTAAAATGTAATGATGATAACAAAAGTCTTATGAAATAATATTAAAACCTGATAAGGCAGGAAACAGGAAACAGGAAACAGTATAATATGTTCAAAAGAATCAAAACAGAATGTCAGACATACAGATAAATGTGGGCTAAATCAGAGTCACACAGAGTGATTCTTGGTGGTCTTTAACACATCTACTTTGAATTAAAAGTATCCACCTCACACACATGGTTATGGGCTTAAACAAAATAAGACACCTGTACCATGTCAGATATACAGTTGAAATGTATTACATTTTGAGTTTGCATCACAATATTACACTTTATATACATCGCAGAAGACTGAAATATAACCAAACTGTTAGACATAGAAACACCATATTTACACTTTATATACATCACAGAAGACTGAAATATAACCAAACTGTTAGACATAGAAACACCAGATTTACACTTTATATACATCACAGAAGACTGAAATATAACCAAACTGTTAGACATAGAAACACCATATTTACACTTTATATACATCGCAGAAGACTGAAATATAACCAAACTGTTAGACATATAAACACCAGATTTACACTTTATATACATCACAGAAGACTGAAATATAACCAAACTGTTAGACATAGAAACACCAGATTTACACTTTATTTTTTATTTTTCTATTATGTTTATTAATTATTAAATTATGAAAACTAGTAATAACATTACACCCATGAGGCCACTAGAGGGAGATTTGGTCATTTAGCTACAGGAAGCTGTCATGCTAGAAAAGGTTAGAGACGCCTGGTAACGGCTACAAAAGAGAGAACCCTAAAGATTCGGCACATCTTGTGATTCTACAAAAGAGAGAACCCTAAAGATTCGGCACATCTTGTGTTTCTACAAAAGAGAGAACCCTAAAGATTCGGCACATCTTGTGTTTCTACAAAAGAGAGAACCCTAAAGATTCAGCACATCTTGTGTTTCTATAAAAGCAAAATATTCCTCCATGTTAGGAGTCGCCATTGTATCATCGTGCTTTCTGATCAAAGACCATGTGAGCTACATGCAACAAGTTAGCGATAGTTTCAGTGTCCTTGTGGTAATGCCTGAGATGGCCTAGCACTGATGTCCCACTGTAATAATACAATAAAATAAACTATTGTTTCAGGTAGGGTTCAAAAGGAAATTCATTTCCCAAAATGATCAGGTTTTCATGCTCATTCCCTTCTGATTCTGGGAATCTTCCAACCGGGATATCTGGAAAACCTTGGGATTCTGGGAAAGTAACAAAATGTTCCAACTGTAATGGCAGGGACAATAAATATATATCTTTCCTGTGGAATTTTATTCGGATACTACTAAAGACACACAGCATTATTGACATTTAGAGCATTTAGATTTCAGGTAGAAATGCTTAATGTTAGGGGAGATATTCTCAGGGTCCCCTGATACAGGCCAGTTTCCCAGCCCTGTGGAGGTAGAGGAGGGGCTGAACAAACCCAGAGATGATTATGAGGGAGAAAGAGATGGCGAGAGCAAAGTAGAAGTCGTTGAAGTTCAGGTACCCTTGGAAAGACACAGTGACCATGACAGGAAGAACACTCACGACCACAGACACTAGAATGACCAGAATGATCCAGAAAGCCTTTCTCTTCATGTTGTTCATCCCTTCCCCCTCTCTCTCTCCTTCCCCCGGCCCGGGACGTCTCAGAGCTCTGAGAACAGCCAGGCAGCAGAACAACTCAATGGAAAACACAACCAGATACTGAGCCAAGTAAAAGTAATAGAAGGTGTTTGAGAAAGACATGAACAACGCAACAACACAGAACCCAAGAACCACCAGCCAGACAACACCACAACACCCCACCCTGTACCTCAGGGGTTTGTACTTCAGGAAGGTTACAGGGTGGACCACCGCCAGGTAGCGCTCCACACAGATACAGCACTGGAACAGAGGACGACTGACAGTAAGTAAACCCACAGAGAAAGCCCTGGCAGGCAGGAACAAGCCATTCAACAGATAGTAGTCCAGCAAAGCCAAGACATTGAATAGACAGTAGATGATCTCAGACACGGTCAGATTGAGAGAGAAGAAGTCTGAAGCCATCGTCCCTACAGCTCCGGTCACTATCAGCCACAGGACGTAGACATTGGTGGGGAGACCCAGGATGAGGTTGAGTGCGTAGGCGATGGTGAAGAGATATTTGGTCTGGGCCATGTAGTGGTTTAGGTTGTCCAGGGTAGAGGAGGAAGAAGAGTTGTTCAACATTAAGGTGGACATCTTCTCTTCAATGGAACCCACGGAACGTTGGAGGTGTTCCATTATCTGTATTGGTTCGGGGGTTCCCATGGCGATGGGAAAAAACGATGTTATTGTAAATAATATCAGAAAATACTTGTGTTGTGTTGAGAAATTGCGTACAGTTCGTCACAAATGTTACCTAACCAACCAGAGGGAAAGGTGAAGACGACATTACCATATTACATGATCATTCACATGTCACCTTTCATTTCCTATTTAGCTTTAAAATATAATATTTCAGTCAACAATATGAAGTTTATAGCATCTTTAAAAAGTCAACGCCAACTTTGACATCTCAAATCTATCAATATATTTTTGCTCCATATTTAATTGATATTACTTAGTCCAATTACAATTTAATCAAATCACAAGTTACCATGGGGTCCTACCTGTCTCAGAGTAGTGCTCTGTTCCTCTCTTCCTCTGGGAGTTTACAGGTGTAGTGTCTGTCTCAGAGTAGTGCTCTCTGGGAGTTTACAGGTGTAGTGTCTGTCTCAGAGTTGCTCTGTTCCTCTGGGGGAGTTTACAGGTGTAGTGTCTGTCTCAGAGTAGTGCTCTGTCCCTCTCTCTTCCTCTGGGAGTTTACAGGTGTAGTGTCTGTCTCAGAGTCTCAGAGTGCTCTGTCCCTCTCTTCCTCTGGGAGTTTACAGGTGTAGTGTCAGTCTCAGAGTAGTGCTCTTCCTCTCTTCCTCTGGGAGTTTACAGTTTGTCAGTCTCACAGGTTAGGTGTAGTGTGTGTCTCAGGAGCTGAAGAAGCCTGTATAGGACTCTGCTCACTTCCTGCTTCCCTACCTTACCTTCCTGTACAGGTATCACACACACACACACACACACACACACACAAACACACACACACACACACACACACACACACACACACACACACACACACACACACACACACACACACACACACACACACACACACACACACACACACAGCATCTAACTCTGTCCATTAACGTAACATCAGAGGGGAAGTCAACACAGCCAGGTAATGACCAGGAACCAGATTATTCTAAAATGTTCCTTGATTTCCATCCCTTGCCTTCAGGGACGGACGTTTTGAATGCGTCACCAATGACACCCTATTCCCTAAATAGTGAACTTCCTTTGACTATGACCCATGTAGGAAGAGGGTGTCATTTGGAACGGACAATTGGTGACGGACGTCAGAAGGTCATCTCTGTCCAATCAAATGTGCCTCGGAGAGGCAGTATACCACTCCATAAAGGTGTCCTTCAGTATACCACTCCATAAAGGTGTCCTTCAGTATACCACTCTATAAAGGTATTTACAGTATACCACTCTATAAAGGTGTTTACAGTATACCACTCTATAAAGGTATTTACAGTATACCACTCTATAAAGGTATTTACAGTATACCACTCTATAAAGGTATTTACCACTCTATAAAGGTGTTTACAGTATACCACTCTATAAAGGTGGTGTTTACAGTATACCACTCTATAAAGGTGTCCTACAGTATACCACTCTATAAATTTACAGTATACCACTCTATAAAGGTATACCACTCTATAAAGGTTTACAGTATACCACTCTATAAAGGTGTTTATAAAGTACAGTATACCACTCTATAAAGGTGTTTACAGTATACCACTCTATAAAGGTGAACAGGGAGTACAGGAGGGCCTCTTTGACTGGTGGTGGTCTAACATAAATATAGGTTGTGTTTTCACTGCATTTAAACAATGGGACATGATGGGTAGATTAACAAGATGTTTATCTTTCATTTGCTGTATTGAGGGAGCTCCAGTGTTGAGGATCAGAGGAACTGGATGGCAGGCAGCTTTGCCCCAGTGATGCAGATGTGTCAGAGGCCTAGCAATGCTACCTGACCCTCACCACCTGGGGGATCTCAGGACCCATACCAAATCTTTTTAATTTCCTGATGGGGAATTGGCTTGTCATGCCCTCTTCACGACTTACTTGGTGTGTTTGGACCATTCTAGTTTGTTGTTGATGTTGACACCAAGGAACTTGAAGCTCTCAACCTGCTCCACTACATCCCCGTCGATTGGGGCCCAGTCCACAATCGTCTCCTTAGTCAGTTGAGGGATAGGTTGTTATTCTGGCACCACCTGGCTTGTTCCCTGCCACTGTTGTGTCATCTACAAACTTAATGATGGTGTTGGAGTCGTGCCTGGCCATGCAGTCGTGGGTGAACCAGGTGCAGAGGAAGGTGTTTAGTCCCAGGTTCCTTAGCTTAGTGATGAGCTTTGAGGGTACTATGGTGTTGAACGCTGAGCTGTAGTCAATGAATAGCATTCTCACGTAGGTGTTCCTTTTGTCCAGGTGGGAAAGGGCAGTGTAGAGTGCAATAGAGATTGCATAATCTGTGGATCTGTTTGGGCGGTGTGCAAATTGGAGTGGGTCTAGGGTTTCTGGGATAATGGTGTTGATGTGAGCCATTACCAGCCGTTCAAAGCACTTCATGGCTACGGACGTGAGTGTTACGGGGCTGTAGTAATTTACGCAGGTTGCCTTTGTGTTCTTGGACACAGGGACTATGGTGGTCTGCTTGAAACATGTTGGTATTACAGACTCAATCAAGGACATGTTGAAAATGTCAGTGAAGACACGTGTCAGTTGGTCAGCACATGCCCGGAGCACACTTCCTGGTAATCTGTCTGGCCCCGCAGCCTTGTGTATGTTGACCTGTATAAAGGTCTTACTCACTTCGGCTACGGAGAGTGTGATCACACAGTTGTCCG
>NW_024609065.1:92500-100000 GCF_018296145.1 Oncorhynchus tshawytscha | reverse complement strand
GTTAAGAACAAATTCTTATTTTCAATGACAGCCTAGGAACAGTGGGTTAACTACCTGTTCAGGGGCAGAACGACAGATTTGTACCTTGTCAGCTTGGGGATTCAAACTTGCAACCTGTCGGTTACTAGTCCAATGCTCTAACCACTAAGCTACTCTGCCGCCCTCGCAATGAATGTAGTGTTGGAAAGGTGAAGGGTTACAATCAGTTGAAGGTGAATTAAATGAATGTAGTGTTGGAAAGGTGAAGGGTTACAATCAGTTGAAGGTGAATTAAATGAATGTAGTGTTGGAAAGGTGAAGGGTTACAATCAGTTGAAGGTGAATTAAATGAATGTAGTGTTGGAAAGGTGAAGGGTTACAATCAGTTGAAGGTGAATTAAATGAATGTAGTGTTGGAAAGGTGAAGGGTTAAAATCAGTTGAAGGTGAATTAAATACTTGGTTGCTGACGTATATTTTTCTCCTCTCCTGACCTCCTCCGCTCTCCCCCCAGCCCTCTGCTCTCCCAGGTGTCTGAATGGTGGACTGTGTATGAGTCCGGGGGTGTGCATCTGCCCACCTGGTTACTATGGAGACAGCTGTGACAAAGGTACACCCACCTGAAACACGGACACAGTACACATTTCATAACTCCAGACAAACACACCTCCATGCACCACTGGGGACCAACAAACTCCGACCGAGCTCGGTCTGTTGTTTTGAAAGAAAACTGAAAAGGGATTCTATTGATGAAGGTTGGTTACTCGCTACCTTTTGAGAGGGGGATCCTGTGACGTGGTTAGCATCAGTTGCTGGGACCACTACTATCTGTCCAGGGATCCTCCAAAAGTCTATAGAGCTGCTTGGCGTAGCAGCTAGCCTAGCTGCTAACTAGCTATCAAGCTAGCAAGGTTTCCTGAAAGCTTGAACACAGCCCGCGATGTGGTTAGCCCTTGTGGTTGGGGCCGGCGTATTGTCCCAGGCTTGTGGCTGTCTAAATCCCTGATGTTTGTTGCTGTTTCCATCTGCCTTGCGACCTGTCCTGTCTGGAACTGCGTGGAGTACCAACATTAGCCTACGTTGCTACCATGGCATCCAAAACCAAAGCCGGTGGGAGTACCACTGAGGACAATAGTGTCTCTCTTTCACAGGTGAAGAATCTTGTAAACGACTGAAAATATGTCTTCAAGCAGATGTTACAACAACAGGAAAATAGCTTCCAAGAACTTAGACCAAATACAAAAAAAGTTTTGTAAAATTAAAATGTATTAAATTAAATAAAAATTAAGATGTTCTGACCAGAGAGGTCCAGGACATTAAGATGATCTGACCAGAGAGGTCCAGGACATTAAGATGATCTGACCAGAGAGGTCCAGGACATTAAGATGATCTGACCAGAGAGGTCCAGGACATTAAGATGATCTGACAGGACAGGACATTAAGATGATCTGACCAGAGGTCCAGGACATTAAGATGATCTGACCAGAGAGGTCCAGGACATTAAGATGATCTGACCAGAGAGGTCCAGGACATTAAGATGATCTGACCAGAGAGGTCCAGGACATTAAGATGATCTGACCAGAGAGGTCCAGGACATTAAGATGATCTGACCAGAGAGGTCCAGGACATTAAGATGATCAGAGAGGTCCAGGACATTAAGATGATCTGACCAGAGAGGTCCAGGACATTAAGATGATCTGACCAGAGAGGTCCAGGACATTAAGATGATCTGACCAGAGAGGTCCAGGACATTAAGATGATCTGACCAGAGAGGTCCAGGACATTAAGATGATCTGACCAGAGAGGTCCAGGACATTAAGATGATCTGACCAGAGAGGTCCAGGACATTAAGATGATCTGACCAGAGAGGTCCAGGACATTAAGATGATCTGACCAGAGAGGTCCAGGACATTAAGATGATCTGACCAGAGAGGTCCAGGACATTAAGATGATCTGACCAGAGAGGTCCAGGACATTAAGATGATCTGACCAGAGAGGTCCAGGACATTAAGATGATCTGACCAGAGAGGTCCAGGACATTAAGATGATCTGACCAGAGAGGTCCAGGACATTAAGATGATCTGACCAGAGAGGTCCAGGACATTAAGATGATCTGACCAGAGAGGTCCAGGACATTAAGATGATCTGACCAGAGAGGTCCAGGACATTAAGATGATCTGACCAGAGAGGTCCAGGACATTAAGATGATCTGACCAGAGAGGTCCAGGACATTAAGATGATCTGACCAGAGAGGTCCAGGACATTAAGATGATCTGACCAGAGAGGTCCAGGACATTAAGATGATCTGACCAGAGAGGTCCAGGACATTAAGATGATCTGACCAGAGAGGTCCAGGACATTAAGATGATCTGACCAGAGAGGTCCAGGACATTAAGATGATCTGACCAGAGAGGTCCAGGACATTAAGATGATCTGACCAGAGAGGTCCAGGACATTAAGATGATCTGACCAGAGAGGTCCAGGACATTAAGATGATCTGACCAGAGAGGTCCAGGACATTAAGATGATCTGACCAGAGAGGTCCAGGACATTAAGATGATCTGACCAGAGAGGTCCAGGACATTAAGATGATCTGACCAGAGAGGTCCAGGACATTAAGATGATCTGACCAGAGAGGTCCAAGATATTAAGATGATCTGACCAGAGAGTCCAGGACATTAAGATGATCTGACCAGAGAGGTCCAAGATATTAAGATGATCTGACCAGGGAGTCCAGGACATTAAGATAATCTGACCAGAGAGTCCAGGACATTAAGATGATCTGACCAGAGAGTCCAGGACATTAAGAACAGTTTGCAGTTCTCTCAGGGAGAGCTGGATGTCCTGAAAGAGACTTGCAGCAAGATGACAACAAACTGGAAGTTCACGTGAGATAACATCAGCTCTCTCTTTGTGAATCATTATTACAGATGGCTGGGGAATGTCTAGAGGGACAATATCTAGAGCGAAAATATCTAGAGGGACAATATCTAGAAGGACAATATCTAGAAGGACAATATCTAGAGGGACAATATCTAGAGGGACAATATCTAGAGGGACAATATCTAGAGGGAGAATATCTAGAGGGAGAATATCTAGAGGGACAATGTCTAGAGGGACAATATCTAGAGGGACAATATCTAGAGGGAGAATATCTAGAGGGACAATGTCTAGAGGGACAATATCTAGAGGGACAATATCTAGAGGGACAATATCTAGAGGGAGAATATCTAGAGGGACAATATCTAGAGGGACAATGTCTAGAGGGACAATATCTAGAAGGACAATATCTAGAGTGAAAATGTCTAGAGGGACAATATCTAGAGGGAGAATATCTAGAAGGAACAATATCTAGAGGGACAATATCTAGAAGGAACAATATCTAGAGGGACAATATCTAGAGGGAACAATATCTAGAGGGACAATATCTAGAGGGACAATATCTAGAGGGAACAATATCTAGAGGGACAATATCTAGAGGGACAATATCTAGAAGGAACAATATCTAGAGGGACAATATCTAGAGGGAACAATATCTAGAGGGACAATATCTAGAGGGACAATATCTAGAAGGAACAATATCTAGAGGGACAATCTCTAGAGGGAGAATATCTAGAGGGACAATATCTAGAGGGACAATATCTAGAGGGACAATATCTAGAGGGACAATATCTAGAGGGAACAATATCTAGAGGGACAATATCTAGAGGGACAATATCTAGAGGAACAATATCTAGAGGGACAATATCTAGAAGGAACAATATCTAGAGGAACAATATCTAGAGGGACAATATCTAGAGCGAAAATATCTAGAAGGAACAATATCTAGAGGGACAATATCTAGAGGGACAATATCTAGAGGGACAATATCTAGAGGGACAATATCTAGAGGGAACAATATCTAGAGGGACAATATCTAGAGGGAACAATATCTAGAGGGACAATATCTAGAGGGACAATATCTAGAGGGACAATATCTAGAGGGACAATATCTAGAGGGACAATATCTAGAGGGACAATATCTAGAAGGACAATATCTAGAAGGAACAATATCTAGAGGGACAATATCTAGAGGGACAATATCTAGAAGGAACAATATCTAGAGGGACAATATCTAGAAGGAACAATATCTAGAGGGACAATATCTAGAGGGACAATATCTAGAGGGACAATATCTAGAGGGACAATATCTAGAGGGCTAATATCTAGAGGGACAATATCTAGAGGGACAATATCTAGAGGGACAATATCTAGAAGGAACAATATCTAGAGGAACAATATCTAGAGGGACAATATCTAGAGCGAAAATATCTAGAGGGACAATATCTAGAGGGACAATATCTAGAGGGAAAATATCTAGAGGGACAATATCTAGAGCGAAAATATCTAGAGGGACAATATCTAGAAGGAACAATATCTAGAGGGACAATATCTAGAAGGAACAATATCTAGAGGGACAATATCTAGAAGGAACAATATCTAGAGGGACAATATCTAGAAGGAACAATATCTAGAGGGACAATATCTAGAAGGAACAATATCTAGAGGGACAATATCTAGAAGGAACAATATCTAGAGCGAAAATATCTAGAAGGAACAATATCTAGAGCGAAAATATCTAGAGGGACAATATCTAGAGGGACAATATCTAGAGGGACAATATCTAGAGGGACAATATCTAGAGGGACAATATCTAGAGGGAAAATATCTAGAGGGAAAATATCTAGAGGGACAATATCTAGAGGGACAATCCAAGAGAAATAACATTGTTGTGGATGGCATACCAGAGTCTTCATGTAACCGATGTGAAACGGCTAGCTAGTTAGCGGTGGTGCGCGTTAATAGCGTTTCAATCGGGTGACGTCACTTGCTCTGAGACCTTGATGTAGTGGTTCCCCTTGCTCTGCAAGGGCCATGGATTTTGTGGTGCGATGGGTAACGATGCTTCGTGGGTGACTGTTGTCGATGTGTGCAGAGGGTCCCTGGTTCGAGCCCAGGTAGGGGTGAGGGGACGGATGAAAGCTAAACTGTTACATTCACATCACTGGGACAAGTCTGAGGAGAAAGGAAGACAAATTATCATTTTAAAAGCTGCAGATGGATCATGGGAAGATTGAGGTCTGGAAAACCTGTCACCAGCCCAGGTGACAGACACAGGCTGATATGTGGTCAAGTTCCTGAGGTTTAAGGACAAGATGGACAAAACATCTTCCTTAACAAAGACTTCTCGTAAGACTTTTCCACAAGAGGTGGAAAATAACTTGTCCCAGCCGTGAAAGCTCTCAGAGAGCGTGGGGACATTGTTTACCTTCCACTACAACAGGCTCATTGTCCACCCTCCTTCCCAAAAAGACTGGGAGGAGTGAGAGAGCCTAGCTTCTGGGTCAGTAGCTTCAGCCCCACATCACATACATCAATTGACACTCACAAGTGCCCTGTTGACTGACTCTATTAGCCAGACAATGTTCTTGTCAAGCTCGAAAGGTCTAAAAATATATGTTATTAATCAAAAGACTGGGAGGAGCGAGAGAGCTGTTATTATTATTATTATTATTATGTTATTAATCATATGTACTATAGCCGTAGAAATAAGGTTTATGAGATCAATAACTGGAGAAAAAAACTACATCTGATAACATTCATATACTGGTCATCTCTGAGACTCACTTAGATAATGCCTTTGATAATGCAGCAGTAGCAATACAGGGATATAACATACACAGAAGAGACAGGAATGCCTATGGCGGAGGTGTTGCTGTATATATTCAGAGCCATATCCCTGTAAAGCTTAGAGATGATCTTATGGCGGAGGTGTTGCTGTATATATTCAGAGCCATATCCCTGTAAAGCTTAGAGATGATCTTATGGCGGAGGTGTTGCTGTATATATTCAGAGCCATATCCCTGTAAAGCTTAGAGATGATCTCATGTCTATTGCTGTTAAAAGTGTTATGCTTGCAGTTATGCTTGCAGTTTCACTACCTCATCTAAAGCCTCCTATTTTAGGGTGTTGCTATATAGGCCAACATGTGCTGACATTCATTATCTGGATAATATGTGTGCAATGCTTGGTAATGTGTGCTGTTAACAGATAGGTATATTTTCTGGGTGTCCCGAATATAGATTGGTTTTCATCAAGCTGTCCGCTCAAGAGGAAGCTGCTCATTGTAACCAGTGCCTGTAATCTGGTTGTGTGGCTTGACCTCCGCCAAAGGATTTAGTTTTATCTCATCTTGATTATTGCCCAGTCATATGCGTGGTGGGCGTACATTTTATTTTATTTTGTAAAACGTCACCAACAAAACAAGAAATAACAAACACGACCGTGCCGCTTACAACGGCTATAGTGCCCCTAACAAAGACAACTTCCCACAATCACAACAGGGGGAAAAGGCTGCCTAAGTATGATTCCCAATCGGAGAAAACAATAGACAGCTGTCCCTGATTGAGAACCATACCCGGCCAAAACATAGAAATACAAAAACATAGAAAACAGAACATAGAATGCCCACCCAAATCAACCTCTGACCAAACCAAAATAGAGACATAAAAAGTCTCTCTAAGGTCAGGGCGTGACATGGATCAGAATTGCCGTTATAATCGTTGCCAGAATGGAGAATTAAGTAACACCACCAAGTCCAAATCCCTATCTCCATCCATGGCAAATTTAGGAATGGGCCAATTTTAGCTAGCTAGCTAGCCACCGGAGGTAACATGGTGTTACCTTGGATTGTAAACTGTCATGGTCAAAACATATAGATTCAATGGTTGTAAAGATGGGGAGAGGTCTGTAATAAAGAGATGGGGAGAGGTCTGTCTGTAATAAAGAGATGGGGAGAGGTCTGTCTGTAGTAAAGAGATGGGGAGAGGTCTGTCTGTAATATAGAGATGGGGAGAGGTCTGTCTGTAATATAGAGATGGGGAGAGGTCTGTCTGTAGTAAAGAGATGGGGAGAGGTCTGTCTGTAGTAAAGAGATGGGGAGAGGTCTGTCTGTAATAAAGAGATGGGGAGAGGTCTGTCTGTAATAAAGAGATGCTCTGCTTTTTTGACACCACACTCCACAAAGCAAGTCCTGCAGCCTCTAGTTTTATCTCATCTTGATTATTGCCCAGTCATATGTTCAGGTGCTGCAAAGAAGGGCCTAGAAAAACGTCAGCTGGTCCAGAACAGAGCTGCAGTGCAATCAGAAGGCTATTATCAACACTACGCCTGTCAGTCTCTCTTGGCTAAGAGTTGAGGACAGACTGGACTGACTACATCACTTCTTATTTTTTATAAGAAACGTTCATGTGTTTAAAATTCCAAATTGTTTGTGTAGTTAACTTACACACCGTTCTGACACACACACTTACCCCACCAGTAGTGCTGAGTGATTAGTGATTGTTTGTGTAGTCAACTTACACACCGTTCTGACACACACACACTTACCCCACCAGTAGTGCTGAGTGATTAGTGATTGTTTGTGTAGACAACTTACACACCATTCTGACACACACACTTACCCCACCAGTAGTGCTGAGTG
>NW_024609065.1:0-87500 GCF_018296145.1 Oncorhynchus tshawytscha | reverse complement strand
ACGTAGATAACCAACATGAACCTGTTATTACAGCTGTTCACTACGTAGAGATAACAACATGAACCTGTTATTACAGCTGCTTCTCTGACTACGTAGAGATAACCAACATAAACCTGTTATTACAGCTGCTCTCTGACTACGTAGAGATAACCAACATGAACCTGTTATTACAGCTGCTCTCTGACTACGTAGAGATAACCAACATAAACCTGTTATTACAGCTGCTCTCTGACTACGTAGAGATAACCAACATGAACCTGTTATTACAGCTGCTCTCTGACTACGTAGAGATAACCAACATAAACCTGTTATTACAGCTGCTCTCTGACTACGTAGAGATAACCAACATGAACCTGTTATTACAGCTGCTCTCTGACTACGTAGAGATAACCAACATGAACTTATTACAGCTGCTGGCTCTGACTACGTCCTAGAGATAACCAACATGAACCTGTTATTACAGCTGTTCTCTGACTACTAGTAGAAATGATAACCAACATGGCACCTATTCACACTCTACAGCAAATGGCATCCTCACACTAGGGGCCCTAACAAATGGCACCCTATTCACACTCTAGGGGCCCTAGTCAAATGGCATCCTATTCACACCCTAGGGGCCCTAGTCAAATGGCATCCTATTCACACCCTAGGGGCCCTAGTCAAATGGCACCCTATTCACACCCTAGGGGCCTTAGTCAAATGGCATCCTATTCACACCCTAGGGGCCTTAGTCAAATGGCACCCTATTCACACCCTAGGGGCCTTAGTCAAATTGCACCCTATTCACACCCTAGGGGCCCTAGTCAAATGGCACCCTATTCACACCCCATGGGCCCTAGTCAAATGGAATCCTATTCACACTCTATGGGCCCTAGTCAAATGGCACCCTATTCACACCCATGGACCCTAGTCAAATGGCACCCTATTCACACCCTAGGGGCCCTAGTCAAATGGCACCCTATTCACACTCTAGGGGCCCTATTCAAATGGCACCCTATTCAAACCCTAGGGGCCCTAGTCTAAAGAAGTGTACTATAGTGATTTGGGTGTCATTTGGGATGCAGGCAGGATGTTTTCCATCATCAATGATTCATTCATTGATCTCCAGTTCCCAGTCAGAAGGGCAAGCTGGTGATCTCCAGTTCCCAGTCAGAAGGGCAGGCTGGTGATCTCCAGTTCCCAGTCAGAAGGGCAAGCTGGTGATCTCCAGTTCCCAGTCAGAAGGGCAAGCTGGTGATCTCCAGTTCCCAGTCAGAAGGGCAGGCTGGTGATCTCCAGTTCCCAGTCAGAAGGGCAGGCTGGTGATGTCCAGTTCCCAGTCAGAAGGGCAGGCTGGTGATCTCCAGTTCCCAGTCAGAAGGGCAGGCTGGTGATCTCCAGTTCCCAGTCAGAAGGGCAGGCTGGTGATCTCCAGTTCCCAGTCAGAAGACCAGGCTGGTGATCTCCAGTCCCCAGTCAGAAGGGCAGGCTGGTGATCTCCAGATCCCAGTCAGAAGGGCAGGCTGGTGATCTCCAGTTCCCAGTCAGAAGGGCAGGCTGGTGATCTCCAGTTCCCAGTCAGAAGGGCAGGGCAGGCTGGTGATCTGCAGTTCCCAGTCAGAAGGGCAGGCTGGTGATCTCCAGTTCCCAGTCAGAAGGGCAGGCTGGTGATCTCCAGTTCCCAGTCAGAAGGGCAGGCTGGTGATCTCCAGTTCCCAGTCAGAAGGGCGGGGCAGGCTGGTGATCTCCAGTTCCCAGTCAGAAGGGCAGGGGCAGGCTGGGGATCTCCAGTTCCCAGTCAGAAGGGCAGGCTGGGGATCTCCAGTTCCCAGTCAGAAGGGCGGGGCAGGCTGGTGATCTCCAGATCCCAGTCAGAAGGGCAGGCTGGTGATCTCCAGTTCCCAGTCAGAAGGGCAGGCTGGTGATCTCCAGTTCCCAGTCAGAAGGGCAGGCTGGCGGTGTAGCGCCACACAATGTAAAGACTTAAAACACAGCTAGTTTATACATCCCAAATGGCACCCTGTCCCCTAAACTAGTGCACTCTGTAGGGAATAGGGTGCCATGTGGGACTGAAATGATATCCAAACCACTTTTCAAACATAAAGTTAATGCCGCCCTCTGACGGTAAACGATATCGCAGTAAGCCTCTGTGAAGTTGAAACAGGCTTTGATAGAACTCTGAGAACTTCTTTCTTATTTTCTCTCTCTCTCTCTCTCTCTCTCTCTCTCTCTCTCCCTGTCTCTCTGTCTCTTTGTCTCTCTCTCTCTCTCTCTCTCTCTCTCTCTGTCTCTCTCTCTCTCTCTCTCTCTCTCTCTCTCTCTGTCTCTCTCTCTCTCTCTCTCTCTCTCTCTCTCTCTCTTTCACTCTCTGTCTTTCTCTCTCTCTCTCTCTCTTTCTCTCTCTGTTTCTCTCTCTGTTTCTCTCTCTGTTTCTCTCTCTGTTTCTCTCTCTGTTTCTCTCTCTGTTTCTCTCTCTGTCTCACTCTGTGTCTCTCTCTCTCTCTCTCTCTCTCTCTCTCATTATTTTCTTCCTAGCGTCCCCCCTGATTGTCTGTGCTCCAGGGATATATGAATGTCATTGATATGTGTGAGACTCAGGAAGAGGTTGATCTAATATGGAGGCGTTAACCTAATCTCTCAGACGTCTCTGCTCTCAGCGGGGAAACTGTGTTATTAAAAAGAGATTGATTTCCTGTTTCCACCTCCACTTCTCTTACTGTCCATTTCTACCTCCGTTTGCGTCCCAAAAGGCACCCTAATTCCCATAGGGCCCTGGTCAAAAGTAGTGCACTAAGTAGAGAATAGTGTACTATTTGGGATATACGATCACCTGTATTAAACCCCTGGGGGGGATCAGGGGTAATTGATCGTTTGACCCACAGAACGTCTAAAACAAGCATGTACAGTACATGCCATTCCGTCTCCCACACCGAAAGTAATGTACGTCTACAATATTATAATTTATATCAACTTGGGACAGTTTCCCGGAGCCAAGAAGAATCCTATTCCTAGACTTTAAAAAAAAAGCATGTTAAATATAGATGTTCTTTTAGCCAAATCGGTAGGCTGAGGCCTTGGGTTTAACTGTACAGTAGAGATGAGGAGTACTCTACATGTGAGCCTGTCCCGTGTCTGTGTCGCCCAGGTAAATGTCTCCAGCCCTGCAGGAACGGAGGGAAATGCACTGGGAAAAACAAATGCAAATGTGACAAGGGTTTCCACGGCGACCTGTGTTCCAAGGGTAAGTCTAACCCCACCCTGGACACGGCTCCCGCCTCGGGATGAACTGAGGGAATATAATGGAACACATGACATGTAGTATGGAAGAATGTGACAGTGCCATGTTGTGTTTTGTATCATAAAGTCATGTTATCATGTGTCAGAATATGTATGTGTGTCTGATGATGTGTGTGTCTGACAATATGTGTCCCTGACAATGTGTGTGTGTGTGTGCAGCTGTCTGTGAGCCCAGCTGTGGAGCCCATGGGACCTGTGTGGAACCCAACAAGTGCCTGTGTAAGGAGGGCTGGCACGGGCGCCACTGTAACAAGAGTGAGTGTAATAACACTGTAGTAGAGTGAGTTTAGTAACACTGTAGTAGAGTGAGTTTAGTAACACTGTAGTAGAGTGAGTTTAGTAACACTGTAGTAGAGTGAGTTTAGTAACACTGTAGTAGAGTGAGTTTAGTAACACTGTAGTAGAGTGAGTTTAGTGGTTTAGTAACACTGTAGTAGAGTGAGTTTAGTAACACTGTAGTAGAGTGAGTTTAGTAACACTGTAGTAGAGTGAGTTTAGTGGTTTTAGTAACACTGTAATAGAGTGAGTTTAGTAACACTGTAGTAGAGTGAGTTTAGTAACACTGTAATAGAGTGAGTGTAGTAACACTGTAGTAGAGTGAGTTTAGTGGTTTAGTAACACTGTAGTAGAGTGAGTTTAGTAACACTGTAGTAGAGTGAGTTTAGTAACACTGTAGTAGAGTGAGTTTAGTAACACTGTAGTAGAGTGAGTTTAGTTACACTGTAATAGAGTGAGTTTAGTAACACTGTAGTAGAGTGAGTTTAGTAACACTGTAGTAGAGTGAGTTTAGTGGTTTAGTAACACTGTAGTAGAGTGAGTTTAGTAACACTGTAGTAGAGTGAGTTTAGTAACACTGTAGTAGAGTGAGTTTAGTAACACTGTAGTAGAGTGAGTTTAGTGGTTTAGTAATAGAATGAGTTTAGTAACACTGTAATATAGTGAGTTTAGTAACACTGTAGTAGAGTGAGTTTAGTGGTTTAGTAATAGAGTGAGTTTAGTAACACTGTAGTAGAGTGAGTTTAGTAACACTGTAGTAGAGTGAGTTTAGTAACACTGTAGTAGAGTGAGTTTAGTAACACTGTAGTAGAGTGAGTTTAGTAACACTGTAGTAGAGTGAGTTTAGTGGTTTAGTAACACTGTAGTAGAGTGAGTTTAGTAACACTGTAGTAGAGTGAGTTTAGTAACACTGTAGTAGAGTGAGTTTAGTGGTTTAGTAACACTGTAGTAGAGTGAGTTTAGTGGTTTAGTAACACTGTAGTAGAGTGAGTTTAGTAACACTGTAGTAGAGTGAGTTTAGTAACACTGTAGTAGAGTGAGTTTAGTAACACTGTAGTAGAGTGAGTTTAGTAACACTGTAGTAGAGTGAGTTTAGTGGTTTAGTAACACTGTAGTAGAGTGAGTTTAGTGGTTTAGTAGCACTGTAGTAGAGTGAGTTTAGTAACACTGTAGTAAAGTGAGTTTAGTAACACTGTAGTAGAGTGAGTTTAGTGGTTTAGTAACACTGTAGTAGAGTGAGTTTAGTGATTTAGTAACACTGTAGTAGAGTGAGTTTAGTAACACTGTAATAGAGTGTGCTTAGTGGTTTAGTAACACTGTAGTAGAGTGAGTTTAGTGGTTTAGTAACACTGTAATAGAGTGAGTTTAGTAACACTGTAGTAGAGTGAGTTTAGTAACACTGTAATAGAGTGAGTTTAGTAACACTGTAGTAGAGTGAGTTTAGTAACACTGTAGTAGAGTGAGTTTAGTAACACTGTAGTAGAGTGAGTTTAGTAACACTGTAGTAGAGTGAGTTTAGTAACACTGTAGTAGAGTGAGTTTAGTAACACTGTAGTAGAGTGAGTTTAGTAACACTGTAGTAGAGTGAGTTTAGTAACACTGTAGTAGAGTGAGTTTAGTAACACTGTAGTAGAGTGAGTTTAGTTACACTGTAATAGAGTGAGTTTAGTGGTTTAGTAACACTGTAGTAGAGTGAGTTTAGTGGTTTAGTAATAGAGTGAGTTTAGTAACACTGTAATATAGTGAGTTTAGTAACACTGTAGTAGAGTGAGTTTAGTGGTTTAGTAATAGAGTGAGTTTAGTAACACTGTAGTAGAGTGAGTTTAGTGGTTTAGTAATAGAGTGAGTTTAGTAACACTGTAGTAGAGTGAGTTTAGTAACACTGTAGTAGAGTGAGTTTAGTAACACTGTAGTAGAGTGAGTTTAGTAACACTGTAGTAGAGTGAGTTTAGTGGTTTAGTAACACTGTAGTAGAGTGAGTTTAGTAACACTGTAGTAGAGTGAGTTTAGTAACACTGTAGTAGAGTGAGTTTAGTAACACTGTAGTAGAGTGAGTTTAGTAACACTGTAGTAGAGTGAGTTTAGTTTAGTAACACTGTAGTAGAGTGAGTTTAGTAACACTGTAGTAGAGTGAGTTTAGTAACACTGTAGTAGAGTGAGTTTAGTGGTTTAGTAACACTGTAGTAGAGTGAGTTTAGTAACACTGTAGTAGAGTGAGTTTAGTAACACTGTAGTAGAGTGAGTTTAGTAACACTGTAGTAGAGTGAGTTTAGTGGTTTAGTAACACTGTAGTAGAGTGAGTTTAGTAACACTGTAGTAGAGTGAGTTTAGTAACACTGTAGTAGAGTGAGTTTAGTAACACTGTAGTAGAGTGAGTTTAGTGGTTTAGTAACACTGTAGTAGAGTGAGTTTAGTAACAGTTTAGTAACACTGTAGTAGAGTGAGTTTAGTAACACTGTAGTAGAGTGAGTTTAGTGGTTTAGTAACACTGTAATAGAGTGAGTTTAGTAACACTGTAGTAGAGTGAGTTTAGCGGTTTAGTAACACTGTAGTAGAGTGAGTTTAGCAGTTTAGTAACACTGTAGTAGAGTGAGTTTAGCGGTTTAGTAACACAATCACATTACAAAGCTGCGTCCCTAATACCCCCCCCCCTCCCTCATAAAGCCACTTTCCCCAGGGTGGCATCCCAAATGGCACCCTATTCCCTACATAGTGCAGTACTTTTGATGAGGGTTAATAGTGCTCTGGTAGTGCGCCATGTAGGGAATATGATTCCATTTGGTATGTAGCCCTGGCAGTCGACTGCCACCTGTAGGGTGATGGATCACATGTAATCCCATGGTAACGCAACACCACAGTGATTTAGGCTGTCCTTAATGGGCACCCTATTCCCTATATATAGTGCACCACGTTTGACCAGAGCCGTATGAGGCCTGGTGGTAATTAGTGTACCATGGGCCAGGGAATAGGGTAACTCAACACCACGCTGACTTGGGTTCAGCTCATAGAAGCATGAATGAAGAAGAGGTTTGGGCTCTGAGAAGCTCAACTCCACTCTACACTTTGAGTTGTTAGTTTCTCTGCTGTTCGTTGAGCCTCTGAGGAAAACACCAGGCCAGATGTTTGGGGCTCCCGAGTGGCGCTGCGAGCTAAAGGCACTGCGTCTCAGTGCTAGAGGTGTCACTACAGACACCCTGGTTCGAATCCAGGCTGTATCACAACCGGCCATGATTGGGAGTCCCATCGGGCTGCGCTCGATCGGGTTTGGCCCGATGTAGGCCGTCATTATTAAATAAGAATTCTTAACTGACTTTCCTAGTTAAATAAAAGGTTAAATAAAAATAAACAAATCTGCAACATATCAGATCGCGGTCACACACACACACACACACACACAAAGGCTACTTCTTGGTGTTTGTTTGGTGTTACGTCATTAGTGGTCATTAGTCTCGTTGATGTGGTTCCAGATCAGAACAGAGGCTTATAAACACTAGAAACAATAGGAAAACATGACTAGTGGTGAGTGGTGCTCCCCTCAGGGCCTCTACACATACCTTCCATCACCTTACCTTCCACCTTCCTCTCTCTCTCCTCTCTCTACTTTCCCTCCCTCCCTCTCTCTCTCCTCTCTCCACTTTCCCTCCCTCCCTCTCTCTCTCCTCTCTCTACTTTCCCTCCCTCCCTCTCTCTTCCTCTCTCCACTTTCCCTCCCTCCCTTTCTCTAACACTCTCTACTCATCCCTCCCTCCCTTTAGTCCCTTTCCTCCCTCTCTCTCCTCTCTACTTTCCCTCCCTCCCTTTCTCTCTCCTCTCTCTACTCCCTCCCTCTTTCCCTCCCTCCCTTTCCTCTCCTCTCTCTCTACTTCCCTCCCCCTTTCCCTCTCCCTCTCTTTCCCTCTCTCTCTCTCCCTCTCTCTACTTTCCCCCCTCCCTTCTCTCTCTCTCTCTCTCTCTCACCCCTCTCTTTCCCTCCCTCCCTCCCTCCCTCTCTCTCTCCCTCCCTTTCCCTCCCTCTCTCCTCTCTCTCTACTTTCCTTCTCCTTTCTCTCCTCCCCCCTCATCCCTCCCTCCCTGAGTCTCCTCTCTCTCACTCTCTACTTTCCTCCCTAACACTCCTCCCTCTCTCTCTACTCTACTTTCCCTCCCTCCCTTTCTCTCTCCTCTCTCTCTCTGACCCCTTTTCCCTCCCTCCCTCCCTTTCTCTTCCTCTAGTCCTCACTCCCTCCCTCCCTCCCTCCCTCCCTCCCTCCCTCCCTCCCTCCCTTTCCCTCCCCTCCCTTTCTCTCTCCTCACTCTAGTACCCCCTCTTTCCCTCCTCTCTCTCTCTCTGTCTCTCTGTCTCTCCCTCTCAGGATACAGAGGAGGTGCCTCTAACACCCATCGTCTCTCATCAGGCCCTAAACACAAGCCTCAGCAGCACTCCTCCTCTGCCAAGGAGGTGAAAGACGCCCCCGATGCCGGCATCCCAGCAGAGACCAATTACGTGGTATAAGAGCCGGGTCCAGACAACCACACCTGGGTTCAAGCACTATTCAACATATTTCAGATACTTTCAGCATCTGCTCTAGTCCGGTTGGCAGCGCCTGATGGGTGCGGCCTGGTGGGAGGGGTTTGATGGGTGGGGTCTGATGGGCGGGGTCTGGTGGGTGCGGCCTGGTGGGCGGGGTCTGATGGGCGGGGGTTTGATGAGGGGGGTCTGATGGGCGGGGTTTGATGAGAGGGGTTTGATGGGTGGATTTTGCGGTTTTAGGACTGTGCTACTGGTCTGTTAAGCCAGACAAACTCAATCAACAATATATTAAGCATGTTTAACTATTTAAAGTAGTTTGAACCCAGGTCTGCAGACCAGTCACCCAGGACCTCCTCTCCTCTGTGGTAGACTACTGATACCCATACGTGACGTTATACACCATTATTACCACACCTAGCTATCCTCATCCCCTCCCATTACCTAGCTATCCCTCCCATCCCTCCTCTACACTCCTCCTCCCCCCTCCCTCCTACCTATTCATCCCTCCCACTCCTCTATCCTCCTCCCCTCCGACTACTAATCCTCATCCTCCCTCCTAGTGCTAGAGGTCTCAGACACCCTCCCACTGCCTAGTATCCTCATCCCCCATGATTCCCATTCCTCTCTCCTCCCCATTTGGCCTAGCTATCCCTCCTCCGACTACCTAAATATCCTCATCCCTTCCCACTGACTTTCCTCATCCCCTCCCTAAAAGGTTAAATCCTCCCTCCCTCCCTCCCTCCTATCCTAGATCCCTCCCTCCCTCCCACACTACCTAGCTATCCTCATCCCCCCCTCCTACCTATCCTCATCCCTCCCTCCTCCTTCCCATCTCTCTCTCTCCAGATCCTCCCCTTCCCCCTCCCACTTAGAAACCTCCCCCTCCCCTCCTCCTCCCCCTCCCACTACCATACCTCCCATCCCCTCCCTCCCTCCTCTCCCTCCCTCCCTACCCTCCCCTCCCTCCCTCCTTTCCTCTCCCTCCCTCCCTCCCTCCCTCCCTCCCTCTCCTCCTCTCTCTCTCCCTCCCTTTCCTCTCCCTCTCTACTCCCCCCCCACTCCCTTTCCCTCCTCCCTCTCTCTGTCTCTCCCCTCCCCTACAGAGGAGGTCCCTCTAACACCCATCCCTCCCATCAGGCCCTAAACACAAGCCTCCTCCCTCCCTCATCCTTCCCTCCTCCCCTACCTTCTCCCAAGGATCCTCAAAGACCCCTCAAGGACCTGACCTATCCCAGCCCCTCCCACTACCTACTATAAGAGCCCCTCCAGACAACCCCTCACACCTGGGTTCTAAGCACTATCCCCTCCCTCATATTTCCTCCCATACTTTCTAGCATCTGCTCTCTTCCCCTCCCAGCGCCTGATGGGTCCCTCCTGGTGGGAGGGGTTTGATCCCCTCCCACTCCTGATGGGCCCCTCCCTGGTGGGTGCGGCCTGGTGGGCCCTCTACCTCTGATCCTCATCCCCTCCCACTGATGAGGGGGTCTCATCCCCTCCCCTGAGAGGGGTTTGATCCCTCCCACTTTGTCCTCCCTTCCCACTGTGCTACCTGGTCTGTTAAGCCAGACAAACCTCAATCACAATATATTAAGCATCATCCTCTAACTAGGAGGTTAAAGATACCCATGCCTTAAAGTACCTGTTTGATCCCAGGTCCCACCCTAGACCAGTACACCCAGGACCTCCTCCCTTTCAGATACCTCTGTGGTAGACCTACTGATCCCCCCCACTACCTGACCTTATACACCTGATTATTACCACTACCTAGCTACCTGGTGGCCTATCCTCATCCCCTCCCATTACCTTGATGAGAGGGGTATCCCCATCCTCTCCGACTACCTACCTATCCTCACCCCTCCCACTGTTAGCTATCCTCATCCCCTCCCACTACCTAGCTATCCCCATCCCCTCCCACTACCTACCTATCCTCATCCCTCCCACTGCCTACCTATCCCCATCCTCCTCTCCCTTACCTAGCTATCCTCATCCCCTCCCATACCTAGCTATCCACCATCCGACTACCTACCTATCCTCCCACCACTACCTAGCTATCCTCATCCCCTCCCACTACCTAGCCCCCCATCCCCTCCCACTACCTAGCTATCCTCATCCCCTCCCACTACCTACCTATCCTCATCCCCTCCCACTACCTAGCTATCCTCATCCCCTCCCACTACCTAGCTATCCTCATCCCCTCCCACTACCTACCTATCCTCATCCCCTCCCACTACCTAGCTATCCTCATCCCCTCCCACTACCTAGCCTATCCTCATCCCCTCCCACTACCTAGCTATCCTCATCCCCTCCCACTACCTAGCTATCCTCATCCCCTCCCACTACCTACCTATCCTCATCCCCTCCCACTACCTACCTATCCTCATCCCCTCCCACTACCTAGCTATCCTCATCCCCTCCCACTACCTAGCTATCCTCATCCCCTCCCACTACCTAGCTATCCTCATCCCCTCCCACTACCTACCTATCCTCATCCCCTCCTACTACCTACCTATCCTCATCCCTCCCACTACCTACCTATCCTCATCCCTCCCACTACCTACCTATCCTCATCCCTCCCACTACCTAGCTATCCTCATCCCCTCCCACTACCTAGCTATCCTCATCCCCTCCCATTACCTAGCTATCCCCATCCCCTCCGACTACCTACCTATCCTCATCCCCTCCGACTACCTACCTATCCTCATCCCTCCCACTACCTACCTATCCTCATCTCCTCCGGCTACCTACCTATCCTCATCCCCTCCCACTACCTACCTATCCTCATCCCCTCCCACTACCTACCTATCCTCATCCCCTCCCACTACCTACCTATCCTCATCCCCTCCCACTACCTAGCTATCCTCATCCCCTCCCACTACCTACCTATCCACATCCCCTGCCACTGCCTAGCTATCCTCATCCCCTCCCACTGCCTAGCTATCCTCATCCCCTCCCACTACCTAGCTATCCTCATCCCCTCCCACTACCTAGCTACCTTAGATACCTATCCTCATCCCCTCCCACTACCTAGCTACCTTATATACCTATCCTCATCCCCTCCTACTACCTAGCTACCTTAGATACCTGTCCTCATCCCCTCCCACTGCCTAGTTACCTTAGATACCTATCCTCATCCCCTCCCACTACCTAGCTACCTTAGATACCTACCCTCATCCCCTCCCACTACCTAGCTACCTTAGATACCTATCCTCATCCCCTCCCACTACCTAGCTACCTTAGATACCTATCCTCATCCCCTCCCACTACCTAGCTACCTTAGATACCTACCCTCATCCCCTCCCACTACCTAGCTACCTTAGATACCTATCCTCATCCCCTCCCACTACCTAGCTACCTTAGATACCTATCCTCATCCCCTCCCACTACCTAGCTATCCTCATCCCCTCCCACTACCTACCTATCCTCATCCCCTCCCACTACCTACCTACCCTCATCCCCTCCCACTACTTAGCTACCTTAGATACCTACCCTCAGTCCCTCCCACTACCTAGATACCTACCCTCATCCCCTCCCACTACCTAGCTACCTTAGATACCTATCCTCATCCCCTCCCACTACCTAGCTACCTTAGATACCTATCCTCATCCCCTCCCACTACCTAGCTATCCTCATCCCCTCCCACTACCTACCTATCCTCATCCCCTCCCACTACCTACCTACCCTCATCCCCTCCCACTACTTAGCTACCTTAGATACCTATCCTCATCCCCTCCCACTACTTAGCTACCTTAGATACCTATCCTCATCCCCTCCCACTACCTAGCTACCTTAGATACCTATCCTCATCCCCTCCCACTACCTAGCTATCCTCATCCCCTCCCACTACCTACCTATCCTCATCCCCTCCCACTACCTACCTACCCTCATCCCCTCCCACTACCTACCTACCCTCATCCCTTCCCACTACTTAGCTACCTTAGATACCTACCCTCAGTCCCTCCCACTACCTAGATACCTGCCCTCATCCCCTCCCACTACCTAGCTACAATAGATACCTATCCTCATCCCCTCCCACTACCTCTTCTTAGATAATTATCCTCATCCCCTCCCACTACCTAGCTACCTTAGATACCTACCCTCATCCCCTCCCACTACCTACCTATCCTCATCCCCTCCCACTACCTAGCTATCCTCATCCCCTCCCACTACCAAGCTATCCTCATCCTTTCCCACCTCCTAGCTACCTATCCTCATCCCCTCCCACTACCTACCTACCCTCATCCCCTCCCACTACCAAGCTATCCTCATCCTTTCCCACCTCCTAGCTACCTATCCTCATCCCCTACCACTACCTACCTACCCTCATCCCCTCCCACTACCAAGCTATCCTCATCCTTTCCCACCTCCTAGCTACCTATCCTCATCCCCTACCACTACCTACCTATCCTCATCCCCTCCCACTACCTACCTACCCTAGACCAATCTACATGGTCAGCTGCTCCTACAGACACACACACACACACACATCTCATTTTCTTACGCTCTTAGATAGAGGGTTCCTAAAGGGTTATCCGGCTATGTGAACCATTTTCGGTTCCAGGTAAAACTGTGTTTGGTTACACGTAGTACCATTTCTACATGAAACCCAAAACGGCTCTGCTCGGAACCAAAAGGCATCTACCTAGAACCAACAAGGGTTTTTCAAAGGGTTCTCCTATGGGGACAGCCGAAGAACCCTTTAAGGTTCTTAGATAAGAGAGTAGGAATCCATTGGTCGTTTTTGTTTTGGTGTGTTTTTGTCGTTGTTCTCCTGTGTAATTCTTTCATTCGGTCATCCTTCAACACAACTAGCCTTCTTTCAGATATCTCTGAAGTCTTTAGTCTGTGGAGGGATTCTGGTGGCTGTTGACAGTACAGTCACCAATGCTTCACCATGGCTCTAAATCACCCGAGTCACCGTAACCCTGACAGCCCGACAGCCTCAAATGCCTCAAGTCAGATCATAGGCCAAGAGGATTCAACTTAAAGCTGCAATATCTCATTTTGGGAGAAGGGGGCGGGGGGGGTGACCCGACCAAGTTCACATAGAAATGTGAGTTATAGATCTGTCATTCTCATCGAAAGCAAGTCTAAGAAGCAGTAAATCTGTTCTATGTGCGCTATTTTCTGTGCTTCTCCTTCTTAAGTTTAGTTTTTTTGCATCTCTTACTTTGGGTTTTGTACATCAACTGAAAATACAATATTTTGGGTTATGCAAAATATATTCCTCAGCGATTTAGTTGCCACGTAAACTGAAATTAAATTAACTATTAGAATTTTAGTCACCAGGAAATGGTGGAACAATTGATGCATCGTGCACCTTTCACATCTTCCTCACTTTTAATGTAGCAACACTATGTCACCATACCAGCAACACTATATCACCATACCAGCAACACTATGTCACCATACCAGCAACACTATGTCACCATACCAGCAACACTATGTCACCATACCAGCAACACTATATCACCATACCAGCAACACTATGTCACCATACCAGCAACACTATATCACCATACCAGCAACACTATGTCACCATACCAGCAACACTATGTCACCATACCAGCAACACTATATCACCATACCAGCAACACTATGTCACCATACCAGCAACACTATATCACCATACCAGCAACACTATGTCACCATACCAGCAACACTATGTCACCATACCAGCAACACTATATCACCATACCAGCAACACTATGTCACCATACCAGCAACACTATATCACCATACCAGCAACACTATATCACCATACCAGCAACACTATGTCACCATACCAGCAACACTATACCAGCAACACTATCACCATACCATACCAGCAACACTATGTCACCATACCAGCAACATTATGTCACCATACCAGCAACACTGTCACCATACCAGCAACACTATATCACCATACCAGCAACACTATGTCACCATACCAGCCCAGCAACACTGTATCACCATACCAGCAACACTATATCACCATACCAGCAACACTATGTCACCATACCAGCAACACTATATCACCATACCAGCAACACTATATCACCATACCAGCAACACTATGTCACCATACCAGCAACACTATATCACCATACCAGCAACACTATATCACCATACCAGCAACACTATACCAGCAACACTCACCATACCAGCAACACTATGTCACCATACCAGCAACACTATGTCACCATACCAGCAACACTATGTCACCATACCAGCAACACTATATCACCATACCAGCAACACTATGTCACCATACCCGCCCAGCAACACTGTCACCATACCAGCAACACTATGTCACCATACCAGCAACACTATATCACCATACCAGCAACACTATGTCACCATACCAGCAACACTATGTCACCATACCAGCAACACTATATCACCATACCAGCAACACTATGTCACCATACCCGTCCCATACCAGCAACACTGTCACCATACCAGCAACACTATATCACCATACCAGCAACACTATGTCACCATACCAGCAACACTATGTCACCATACCAGCAACACTATGTCACCATACCAGCAACACTATGTCACCATACCAGCAACACTATGTCACCATACCAGCAACACTATGTCACCATACCAGCAACACTGTCACCATACCAGCAACACTATATCACCATACCAGCAACACTATATCACCATACCAGCAACACTATGTCACCATACCAGCAACACTATGTCACCATACCAGCAACACTATGTCACCATACCAGCAACACTATATCACCATACCAGCAACACTATGTCACCATACCAGCAACACAACACTGTCACCATACCAGCAACACTATGTCACCATACCAGCAACACTATATCACCATACCAGCAACACTATGTCACCATACCAGCAACACTATGTCACCATACCAGCAACACTATATCACCATACCAGCAACACTATGTCACCATACCAGCAACACTATATCACCATACCAGCAACACTATATCACCATACCAGCAACACTATGTCACCATACCAGCAACACTATGTCACCATACCAGCAACACTGTCACCATACCAGCAACACTATGTCACCATACCAGCCCAGCACTGTCACCATACCAGCAACACTATGTCACCATACCAGCAACACTATATCACCATACCAGCAACACTATATCACCATACCAGCAACACTATGTCACCATACCAGCAACACTATGTCACCATACCAGCAACACTATGTCAGCATACCAGCAACACTATGTCACCATACCAGCAACACTATGTCACCATACCCGCCCAGCAACACTGTCACCATACCAGCAACACTATCACCATACCAGCAACACTATATCACCATACCAGCAACACTATGTCACATACCAGCAACACTATGTCACCATACCAGCAACACTATGTCACCATACCAGCAACACTATGTCACCATACCAGCAACACTATGTCACCATACCAGCAACACTATATCACCATACCAGCAACACTATGTCACCATCCAGCATACACAGCAACACTATGTCACCATACCAGCAACACTATGTCACCATACCAGCAACACTATGTCACCATACCAGCAACACTATGTCACCATACCAGCAACACTATATCACCATACCAGCAACACTATATCACCATACCAGCAACACTATATCACCATACCAGCAACACTATGTCACCATACCAGCAACACTATATCACCATACCAGCAACACTATATCACCATACCAGCAACACTATGTCACCATACCAGCAACACTATGTCACCATACCAGCAACACTATATCACCATACCAGCAACACTATGTCACCATACCAGCAACACTATATCACCATACCAGCAACACCATACCAGCAACACTATCACCATACCAGCAACACTATATCACCATACCAGCAACACTATGTCACCATACCAGCAACACTATGTCACCATACCAGCAACACTATATCACCATACCAGCAACACTATCACCATACCAGCAACACTATGTCACCATACAGCAACACATATCGCCAAACCCGCCCAGCAACACTATGTCACCATACCAGCAACACTATGCACCAGCAACACTATGTCACCATACCAGCAACACTATGTCACCATACCAGCAACACTATGTCACCAGCAACACTATGTCACCATACCAGCAACACTATGTCACCATACCAGCAACACTATGTCACCATAAGCAACACTATGTCAACACTATATCACCATACCAGCAACACTATGTCACCATACCAGCAACACTATGTCACCATACCAGCAACACTATGTCACCATATGTCACCATACCAGCAACACTATGTCACCATACCAGCAACAGCAACATGTCACCATACCAGCAACACTATATCACCATACCAGCAACACTATATCACCATACCAGCAACACTATATCACCATACCAGCAACACTATGTCACCATACCAGCAACACTATATCACCATACCAGCAACACTATGTCACCATACCAGCAACACTATATCACCATACCAGCAACACTATGTCACCATACCAGCAACACTATATCACCATACCAGCAACACTATATCACCATACCAGCAACACTATGTCACCATACCAGCAACACTATATCACCATACCAGCAACACTATGTAGCAACCATACCAGCAACACTATGTCACCATACCAGCAACACTATGTCACCATACCAGCAACACTATGTCACCATACCAGCAACACTATGTCACCATACCAGCAACACTATGTCACCATACCAGCAACACTATGTCACCATACCAGCAACACTATGTCACCATACCAGCAACACTATATCACCATACCAGCAACACTATATCACCATACCAGCAACACTATACCAGTCACCATACCAGCAACACTATGTCACCATACCAGCAACACTATGTCACCATACCAGCAACACTATATCACCATACCAGCAACACTATGTCACCATACCAGCAACACTATGTCACCATACCAGCAACACTATGTCACCATACCAGCAACACTATGTCACCATACCAGCAACACTATGTCACCATACCAGCAACACTATATCACCATACCAGCAACACTATGTATGTCACCATACCAGCAACACTATGTCACCATACCAGCAACACTATGTCACCATACCAGCAACACTATGTCACCATACCAGCAACACTATGTCACCATACCAGCAACACTATGTCACCATACCAGCAACACTATGTCACCATACCAGCAACACTATGTCACCATACCAGCAACACTATGTCACCATACCAGCAACATTATGTCACCATACCAGCAACACTGTCACCATACCAGCAACACTATATCACCATACCAGCAACACTATATCACCATACCAGCAACACTATATCACCATACCAGCAACACTATATCACCATACCAGCAACACTATATCACCATACCAGCAACACTATATCACCATACCAGCAACACTATGTCACCATACCAGCAACACTATATCACCATACCAGCAACACTATATCACCATACCAGCAACACTATATCACCATACCAGCAACACTATGTCACCATACCAGCAACACTATGTCACCATACCAGCAACACTATATCACCATACCAGCAACACTATATCACCATACCAGCAACACTATGTCACCATACCAGCAACACTATATCACCATACCAGCAACACTGATGTCACCATACCAGCAACACTATGTCACCATACCACAGCAACACTATGTCACCATACCAGCAACACTATGTCACCATACCAGCAACACTATATCACCATACCAGCAACACTATATCACCATACCAGCAACACTATATCACCATACCAGCAACACTATGTCACCATACCAGCAACACTATGTCACCATACCAGCAACACTATGTCACCATACCCGCCCAGCAACACTATATCACCATACCAGCAACACTATGTCACCATACCAGCAACACTATGTCACCATACCAGCAACACTATGTCACCATACCAGCAACACTATGTCACCATACCAGCAACACTATGTCACCATACCAGCAACACTATATCACCATACCAGCAACACTATATCGTACCAGCAACACTATGTCACCATACCAGCAACACTATGTCACCATACCAGCAACACTATGTCACCATACCAGCAACACTATGTCACCATACCAGCAACACTATGTCACCATACCAGCAACACTATGTCACCATACCAGCAACACTATGTCACCATACCAGCAACACTATGTCACCATACCAGCAACACTATATCGCCATACCAGCAACACTATGTCACCATACCAGCAACACTATGTCACCATACCAGCAACACTATGTCACCATACCAGCAACACTATGTCACCATACCAGCAACACTATGTCACCATACCCGCCCAGCAACACTCTTCCTGAAAGAAAGAAAGCCAAAGAAAGCAATAAGAAATACAAACCTCACCTATACATGTTTTAATATATGGAAGAACCTCTACTGCCTTCAGTTGAAACTGTAATCTCTACCCCCTGACTGTAATCTCTACCCCCTGACTGTAATCTCTACCCCCTGACTGTAATCTCTACTGTAATCCTACCCCCTGACTGTAATCTCTACCCCTGACTGTAATCTACCCCCTGACTTCTACCCCTGAATCAAAATCTTTGAAATCTCTACCCCTGACTGTAATCCCTGACTGTAATCTCTACCCCTGACTGTAATCTCACCCCTGACTGTAATCTCTACCCCTAATCTCTACCCCCTGACTGTAATCTCTACCCCCTGACTGTAATCTCTACCCCTGACTGTAATCTCTACCCCTGACTGTAATCTCTACCCCCTGATGTAATCTCTACCCCCTGACTGTAATCTCTACCCCCTGACTTGATCTCCGGTGTAAATCCTATTCAACTCTTTAAAGTTTCCCAGATAAATATGATGTAATCCGTTTATTTTTGACATCCAGATTAAATACACTTTTTTTTGTTGTGAACCACTTTTTCGTTGAGTATTTATCTAGTCGTTTTATTTTAGATGACATAATTAAGTAGTATTAAACAACAAGTACATTTGTCTTTAAAAAAAAAAAAACTTTACTATTTAGTGTTTTTAATATTTAGTTTATAACATGATGACACTACATGAGCTGTCTAATATATCGTAACAAAACCTTTAAAGTTATCCAAAACGTTTTTGTTGTTGTTGTTGTTTATTTCTTCATGTATGTAATGTAATGTATTATTTAATAAACAGTTTGTAAATGCTACGTTTGGTTTCATGATTGTGATTTTACTTGTTGAGGTCTTTACCTGGTTATATTACGCTCCAGATGGATAGCCTTACTAGCATGCTACGCTCCAGATGGATAGCCTTATTAGCATGCTACGCTCCAGATGGATAGCCTTACTAGCATGCTACGTTCCAGATGGATAGCCTTACTAGCATGCTACGCTCCAGATGGATAGCCTTACTAGCATGCTACGCTCCAGATGGATGGCCTTACTAGCATGCTACGCTCCAGATGGATAGCCTTACTAGCATGCTATGTTCCAGATGGATAGCCTTACTAGCATGCTATGTTCCAGATGGATAGCCTCACTAGCATGCTACGTTCCAGATGGATAGCCTTACTAGCATGCTACGCTCCAGATGGATAGCCTTACTAGCATGCTACGCTCCAGATGGATAGCCTTACTAGCATGCTACGCTCCAGATGGATAGCCTTACTAGCATGCTACGTTCCAGATGGATAGCCTTACTAGCATGCTACGCTCCAGATGGATAGCCTTACTAGCATGCTACGTTCCAGATGGATAGCCTTACTAGCATGCTACGCTCCAGATGGATAGCCTTACTAGCATGCTACACTCCAGATGGATAGCCTTACTAGCATGCTAGCCAAAGGCGAATACTTTTCATGACTGGGGTAGTAGAACTGGGATAGTAGAACCAGGATAGTAGAACGGGGATAGTAGAACCAGGATAGTAGAATGGGGATAGTAGAACGGGGATAGTAGAACCAGGATAGTAGAACCAGGCAAGCAGAACCCGGATAGTAGAACCGGGATAGTAGAACTGGGATAGCAGAACAGGGATAGTAGAACTAGGATAGTAGAATCGGGATAGTAGAACTGGGATAGTAGAACTGGGATAGTAGAACTGGGATAGTAGAACCGGGATAGTAGAACCGGAATAGTAGAATGGGGATAGTAGAACCGGGATAGTAGAACCGGAATAGTAGAACCGGGATAGTAGAAAATGTGCCAGACTAGCCCGCCAGGCCAGTGACATTACTTTTCAAGAATCAGGTGGCACAAATGTTGGACCCGAACCACATGTTACTCAGGCTAGTAAACTGAAGTCTACTAGTCTGGCTGGCCAAAACGCCTGGTTACGCTATACAAGACTCCAGACAGACTGTAACTATACAAGACTCCAGACAGACTGTAACTATACACGACTCCAGACAGACTGTAACTATACAAGACTCTAGACAGACTGTAACTATACAAGACTACAGACAGACAGCAAGACAAAAGAGCTTATTGTGGACTACAGGAAAAGTAGGGCCGAGCATGGCCCCACTCTCATCGACGGGGCTGTAGTGGAGCAGGTTGAGAGCTTCAAGTTCCTTGGTGTCCGGATCACCAACAAACTAACATGGTCCAAGCACACCAAGACAGTCGTGAAGAAGGCATGACAAAGCCTATTCCCCCTCAAGAGACTGAAAAGATTTGGCATGGGTCCTCAGATCCTCAAAATATTCTACTGCTGCACCATCGAGAGCATGCTGACTGGTTTTATCACTGCCTGGTATGGCAACTGCTCGGCATCTGACCGTAAGGCGCTACAGAGGGTAGTGTGTGTGTGTGTGTGACTGCTGTGAGTCCTGTCCCTCTCACCCGTCAGAACTCAGGCTTTTGATATGTCCAAACCAAGCTGGCATGTCCACCGCACCCTGACACACACACACACACACACACACACAAACTATTAAAAAGGTAAGCGTTTCACTGTAAGGTCTACCCTACACCTGTTGTATTCGGTGCACGCACACTTTGATTTGGTATAGACGCCAGACCAGACCATAATATTAATTATCTTTGTTTTGATCTAGCACTAGGTTAGCCTAGCGGTTAGCCTAGCGGTTAGCCTAGCGGTTAGCCTAGCGGCGCGGTTAGCCTAGCGGCGCGGTTAGCCTAGCGGCGCGGTTAGCCTAGCGGCGCGGTTAGCCTAGCGGTTCAGGGTGTTGGGTCAGTAACCGAAAGGTTGCTGGTTTGAATCACAGAGCTGATTAAGTGAATCTGTTGACGTGCCCTTGAGCAACTTACTTAACCCTAATGGCTCCTGTAAGTGTCTCTGGAAGAAAGCAAGCGAGGTGAGGTGAAGTGTGTGAAGCCAGACTGTGATGATTGTTACAGCAATTCACCCCAGTTTGACTCCAGGATTACACACTCAACAGTCCTTCTGCGCCACAAACACTGACACACACGCACACACACACACTCACACACACTCTAACCTATTTATCTAAAGGACATTATTTCCATCATTTAGTGGTTTGGTGGGTTCTTTAGATCATTATGAACAAGCCAACAAAACAGTCATTAGCAGCCATTTTAACTCATCACCATGGTAACAGAGCCCCAGCTTGTTTTACTCTTAATCTCTGTCTGTCTGTCTGTCTGTCTGTCTGTCTGTCTGTCTGTCTGTCTGTCTGTCTGTCTGTCTGTCTGTCTGTCTGTCTGTCTGTCTGTCTGTCTGTCTGTCTAGTGCTCAGAACACTGTTGTTCAGGCTGTAGTGGCTGTAGCAGGGGAGAGGAGCAGGGCTCTGTCCCTAAAGGCTCCCTACTCCCCATGGGCCCTGGTTCAAAGTAGTGCATTACATAGGGAATAGGGTACTATTCCGCATGGGCCCTGGTTCAAAGTAGTGCATTACATAGGGAATAGGGTACTATTCCCCATGGGCTCTGGTTCAAAGTAGTGCACTACATAGGGAATAGGGTACTATTCCCCATGGGCTCTGGTTCAAAGTAGTGCACTACATAGGGAATAGGGTACTATTTCAGACACAACCCAGGAGTAATTCAGCATTAAAACAACACGTTTTTATTTCTTTTGTAAATCTAAGGGAGGTTGGCGAGGGGCTGGGGCGAGCGTGACCCTAACCTGGGTTTAACTACTATTTGAAATAATTTAAAATAATTTAGCTGTGTTTGATAGAGCTTGTCTGGTGCAAAGGAACCAATAGAGAAATGACAACCCTAGCAACCCACCTGGCACTCCAGGCAGACGAGAGCAAACGCTGAAAGTATTTGAAGGATTTTAAATAGTACCTGAACCCAGATCTGAGGGGATTTTAAATAGTATCTGAACCCAGGTCTGAGGGGATCTTAAATAGTATCTGAACCCAGGTCTGAGGGGATTTTAAATAGTATCTGAACCCAGGTCTGAGGGGATTTTAAATAGTATCTGAACCCAGGTCTGAGGGGATTTTAAATAGTATCTGAACCCAGGTCTGAGGGGATTTTAAATAGTATCTGAACCCAGGTCTGAGGGGATTTTAAATAGTATCTGACCCCAGGTCTGAGGGGATTTTAAATAGTATCTGAACCCAGGTCTGAGGGGATTTTAAATAGTATCTGAACCCAGGTCTGAGGGAATTTTAAATAGTATCTGAACCCAGGTCTGAGGGGATTTTAAATAGTATCTGAACCCAGGTCTGAGGGGATTTTAAATAGTATCTGAACCCAGGTCTGAGGGGATCTTAAATAGTATCTGAACCCAGGTCTGAGGGGATTTTAAATAGTATCTGAACCCAGGTCTGAGGGGATTTTAAATAGTATCTGAACCCAGGTCTGAGGGGATCTTAAATAGTATCTGAACCCAGGTCTGAGGGGATTTTAAATAGTATCTGAACCCAGGTCTGAGGGGATTTTAAATAGTATCTGAACCCAGGTCTGAGGGGATTTTAAATAGTATCTGACCCCAGGTCTGAGGGGATTTTAAATAGTATCTGAACCCAGGTCTGAGGGAATTTTAAATAGTATCTGAACCCAGGTCTGAGGGGATTTTAAATGGTATTTGATCCCATGTCTGTGAGCCGGTAAAGTACCAGCCTAGTAAATCCCTGTCTATGCCAACAAAGGCCTGTGGGCTCACTGTGCCCAGCCTGGACAGATCACACTGTTACATCAGAGAGCACACACACACACACACACACACACACACACACACACACACACACACACACACACACACACACACACACACACATTCACATACACATACACATTCACATTCACATTCACATTCACACACACACACACACACACACACACACACACACACACACACACACACACACACACACACACACACACACACACACACACACACACACACACACACACACACACACACACACACACACACACACTATTAAAGAGGTCTAGACACCAGACACCAGCCAGATTCACTTGGTTTTGACCTGTACTAAACACACATAGAGGCCAAAGCTGTAGGGGATGGAGTTGTAGAGGATGGAGTGGGTAGAGGATGGAGCTGTAGAGGATGGAGTTGTAGAGGATGGAGCTGTAGAGGATGGAGTTGTAGGGGATGGAGTTGTAGAGGATGGAGTTGTAGAGGATGGAGTTGTAGGGGATGGAGTTGTAGAGGATGGAGTTGTAGGGGATGGAGTTGTAGAGGATGGAGTTGTAGAGGATGGAGTTGTAGAGGATGGAGCTGTAGAGGATGGAGTTGTAGAGGATGGAGCTGTAGAGGATGGAGTTGTAGAGGATGGAGTTGTAGAGGATGGAGTTGTAGAGGATGGAGTTGTAGAGGATGGAGTTGTAGGGGATGGAGTTGTAGAGGATGGATTGTAGAGGATGGAGTTGTAGGGGATGGAGTTGTAGAGGATGGAGTTGTAGAGGATGGAGTTGTAGGGGATGGAGTTGTAGAGGATGGAGTTGTAGAGGATGGAGTTGTAGAGGATGGAGTTGTAGAGGATGGAGTTGTAGAGGATGGAGCTGTAGAGGATGGAGTTGTAGAGGAGTTGTAGAGGATGGAGTTGTAGAGGATGGAGTTGTAAAGGATGGAGTTGTAGGGGATGGAGCTGTAGGGGATGGAGCTGCAGAGGATGGAGCTGCAGAGGATGGAGCTGTAGAGGATGGAGCTGTAGGGGATGGAGTTGTAGAGGATGGAGTTGTAGAGGATGGAGTTGTAGGAGATGGAGTTGTAGGGGAGGGAGTTGTAGAGGGGGAGGTTGTAGAGGATGGCGCTGTAGAGGATGGAGCTGTAGAGGATGGAGTTGTAGAGGGTGAGGTTGTAGAGGATGGAGCTGTAGAGGATGGAGTTGTAGAGGATGGAGTTGTAGAGGATGGAGCTGTAGAGGATGGAGTTGTAGAGGATGGAGTTATAGTGGATGGAGTTGTAGAGGATGGAGCTGTAGAGGATGGAGTTGTAGAGGATGGAGTTGTAGAGGATGGAGCTGTAGAGGATGGAGCTGTAGAGGATGGAGTTGTAGAGGGATGGAGTGTAGAGGATGGAGTTGTAGAGGATGGAGTTGTAGAGGATGGAGCTTGTAGAGGATGGAGTTGTAGAGGATGGAGTTGTAGAGGATGGAGTTGTAGAGGATGGAGTTGTAGAGGAGGGAGTTGTAGAGGATGGAGTTGTAGAGGATGGAGTTGTAGAGGATGGAGTTGTAGAGGATGGAGTTGTAGAGGATGGAGTTGTAGAGGGATGGAGTTGGAGGGGATGGAGTTGTAGAGGATGGAGTTGTAGGGGATGGAGTTGTAGGGATGGAGTTGTAGAGGATGGAGCTGTAGAGGATGGAGCTGTAGAGGATGGAGTTGTAGAGGATGGAGTTGTAGAGGGTGTAGCTGTAGGGGATGGAGTTGTAGAGGATGGAGTTGTAGAGGATGGAGTTGTAGAGGGTGGAGTTGTAGGGGATGGAGTTGTAGAGGATGGAGTTGTAGGGGATGGAGTTGTAGAGGATGGAGTTGTAGAGGATGGAGTTGTAGAGGATGGAGTTGTAGTTGATGGAGTTGTAGAGGATGGAGTTGTAGGGGATGGAGTTGTAGAGGATGGAGTTGTAGAGGATGGAGTTGTAGAGGATGGAGTTGTAGAGGATGGAGCTGTAGAGGATGGAGTTGTAGAGGATGGAGTTGTAGAGGATGGAGTTGTAGAGGATGGAGTTGTAGAGGATGGAGTTGTAGAGGGATGGAGGATGGAGTGTAGAGGATGGAGTTGTAGAGGATGGAGTTGTAGAGGATGGAGTTATAGTGGATGGAGTTGTAGAGGATGGAGCTGTAGAGGATGGAGTTGTAGAGGATGGAGTTGTTGTAGAGGATGGAGCTGTAGAGGGAGTGGAGGAGTTGTAGAGGAGTTGTAGAGGATGGAGTTGTAGAGGATGGAGTTGTAGAGGATGGAGTTGTAGGGGATGGAGCTGTAGGGGATGGAGCTGTGGAGAGGATGGAGTTGTAGAGGATGGAGCTGTAGGGGATGGAGTTGTAGAGGTAGGAGTTGTAGAGGATGGAGTTGTAGAGGATGGAGTTGTAGGGGATGGAGTTGTAGAGGATGGAGTTGTAGAGGATGGAGCTGTAGGGATGGAGGATGGAGCTGTAGAGGATGGAGTGTAGAGGATGGAGTTGTAGAGGATGGAGTTGTAGAGGATGGAGCTTGTAGAGGATGGAGTTGTAGAGGATGGAGTGTAGAGGATGGAGCTGTAGAGGATGGAGTTGTAGAGGATGGAGTTATAGTGGATGGAGTTGTAGAGGATGGAGCTGTAGAGGATGGAGTTGTAGAGGATGGAGTTGTAGAGGATGGAGCTGTAGAGGATGGAGTTGTAGAGGAGTTGTAGAGGATGGAGTTGTAGAGGATGGAGTTGTAAAGGATGGAGTTGTAGAGGATGGAGTTGTAGAGGATGGAGCTGTAGGGATGGAGTTGTAGAGGATGGAGTTGTAGAGGATGGAGCTGTAGAGGATGGAGTTGTAGAGGATGGAGTTGTAGAGGATGGAGTTGTAGAGGATGGAGCTGTAGAGGATGGAGCTGTAGAGGATGGAGTGGTAGAGGATGGAGTGTAGGGGATGGAGTTGTAGAGGATGGAGTTGTAGAGGATGGAGTTGTAGAGGATGGAGTTGTAGGGTTGTAGAGGAGTTGTAGAGGGGGAGCTGTAGAGGATGGAGTTGTAGAGGATGGAGCTGTAGAGGATGGAGTGTAGAGGATGGAGTTGTAGAGGATGGAGTAGAGGATGGAGTTGTAGAGGATGGAGTTGTAGATGGAGTTGTAGAGGATGGAGTTGTAGAGGATGGAGTTGTAGAGGATGGAGCTGTAGAGGATGGAGTTGTAGAGGATGGAGCTGTAGAGGATGGAGCTGTAGAGGATGGAGTGTAGAGGATGGAGCTGTAGGGATGGAGTTGTAGAGGATGGAGTTGTAGAGGATGGAGTTGTAGGAGATGGAGTTGTAGGGGAGGGAGTTGTAGAGGGGGAGGTTGTAGAGGATGGCGCTGTAGAGGATGGAGCTGTAGAGGATGGAGTTGTAGAGGGTGAGGTTGTAGAGGGTGTAGCTGTAGGGGATGGAGTTGTAGAGGATGGCGTTGTAGAGGATGGAGCTATAGAGGATGGAGTTGTAGAGGATGGAGTTGTAGAGGGTGGAGTTGTAGGGGATGGAGTTGTAGATGATGGCGTTATAGGGGATGGAGTTGTAGAGGATGGAGTTGTAGAGGATGGAGTTGTAGAGGATGGAGCTGTAGAGGATGGAGTTGTAGAGGATGGAGCTGTAGAGGATGGAGTTGTAGAGGATGGAGTTGTAGAGGATGGAGTTGTAGAGGATGGAGTTGTAGGGGATGGAGTTGTAGATGGAGTTGTAGAGGATGGAGTTGTAGAGGATGGAGTTGTAGAGGATGGAGTTGTAGAGGATGGAGTTGTAGAGGATGGAGTTGTAGAGGATGGAGTTGTAGAGGATGGAGTTGTAGAGGATGGAGTTGTAGGAGGATGGAGTTGTAGAGGGATGGAGTGTAGGGGATGGAGTTGTAGAGGATGGAGTTGTAGAGGATGGAGTTGTAGAGGATGGAGTTGTAGAGGATGGAGTGTAGGGGATGGATGGAGCTGTAGAGGATGGAGTTGTAGAGGATGGAGTTGTAGAGGATGGAGTTGTAGAGGATGGAGTTGTAGAGGATGGAGTTGTAGGGGATGGAGTTGTAGGGGATGGAGTTGTAGGGGATGGAGCTGTAGAGGATGGAGTTGTAGAGGATGGAGTTGTAGAGGATGGAGCTGTAGAGGATGGAGTTGTAGAGGATGGAGTTATAGTGGATGGAGTTGTAGAGGATGGAGCTGTAGAGGATGGAGTTGTAGAGGATGGAGCTGTAGGGGATGGAGTTGTAGAGGATGGAGTTGTAGGAGATGGAGTTGTAGGGGAGGGAGTTGTAGAGGGGGAGGTTGTAGAGGATGGCGCTGTAGAGGATGGAGCTGTAGAGGATGGAGTTGTAGAGGGTGAGGTTGTATAGGGTGTAGCTGTAGGGGATGGAGTTGTAGAGGATGGCGTTGTAGAGGATGGAGCTATAGAGGATGGAGTTGTAGAGGATGGAGTTGTAGAGGGTGGAGTTGTAGGGGATGGAGTTGTAGATGATGGCGTTATAGGGGATGGAGTTGTAGAGGATGGAGTTGTAGAGGGTGTAGCTGTAGGGGATGGAGTTGTAGAAGATGGAGTTGTAGAGGATGGAGCTATAGAGGATGGGGCTGTAGAGGATGGAGTTGTAGAGGATGGAGTTGTAGAGGGTGTAGCTGTAGGGGATGGAGTTGTAGAGGATGGAGTTGTAGAGGATGGAGTTGTAGAGGGTGGAGTTGTAGGGGATGGAGTTGTAGAGGATGGCGTTATAGAGGATGGAGCTGTAGGGGATGGAGTTGATAGAGTGATGGGTTGTAACAGGATGGAGTTGTAGGGGGTAACAGGATAAACACACCAGTGTAGAGGATGGACACACCAGGATGGAGTTGTAGAGGATGGACACACCAGTTGTAACAGGATAAACACACCAGTGTGGGTGTCTGGATAAACACACCAGTGTCTGGGTGTAACTGTCACACCAGTCTAGGGGTAGAAGAAGACCAGTGGGTTGGATCAGGGGAACACACCAGTGTGTGTGTGGTAACAGGATAAACACACCAGTGTGTGTGTGTGTGGATGTGTGTGGATAAACACACCAGTGTATGTGTGGTAACAGTGTGTGGATAAACACACCAGTGTATGTGTGAACAGGATAAACACACCATTGTAACAGGATAAACACAGTGTATGGGTGGTAACAGGATAAACACACCAGTGTATGGGTGGTAACAGGATAAACACACCAGTGTATGGGTGGTAACAGGATAAACACACCAGTGTATGGGTGGTAACAGGATAAAGTGATGGGTGGTAACAGGATAAACACACACACCAGTGTATGGGTGGTAACAGGATAAACACACCAGTGTATGGGTGGTAACAGGATAAACACACCAGTGTATGGGTGGTAACAGGATAAACACACCAGTGTATGGGTGGTAACAGGATAAACACACCAGTGTATGGGTGGTAACAGGATAAACACACCAGTGTATGGGTGGTAACAGGATAAACACACCAGTGTATGGGTGGTAACAGGATAAACACACCAGTGTATGGGTGGTAACAGGATAAACACACCAGTGTATGGGTGGTAACAGGATAAACACACCAGTGTATGGGTGGTAACAGGATAAACACACCAGTGTATGGGTGGTAACAGGATAAACACACCAGTGTATGGGTGGTAACAGGATAAACACACCAGTGTATGGGTGGTAACAGGATAAACACACCAGTGTATGGGTGGTAACAGGATAAACACACCAGTGTATGGGTGGTAACAGGATAAACACACCAGTGTATGGGTGGTAACAGGATAAACACACCAGTGTATGGGTGGTAACAGGATAAACACACCAGTGTATGGGTGGTAACAGGATAAACACACCAGTGTATGGGTGGTAACAGGATAAACACACCAGTGTATGGGTGGTAACAGGATAAACACACCAGTGTATGGTGGTAACAGGATAAACACACCAGTGTATGGGTGGTAACAGGATAAACACACCAGTGTGGTAACAGGATAAACACACCAGTGTGGTAACAGGATAAACACACCAGTGTATGGGTGGTAACAGGATAAACACACCAGTGTATGGGTGGTAAACACACCAGTGTATGGGTGGTAACAGGATAAACACACCAGTGTATGGGTGGTAACAGGATAAACACACCAGTGTATGGGTGGTAACAGGATAAACACACCAGTGTATGGGTGGTAACAGGATAAACACACCAGTGTATGGGTGTAAACACACCAGTGTATGGGTGGTAACAGGATAAACACACCAGTGTATGGGTGGTAACAGGATAAACACACCAGTGTATGGGTGGTAACAGGATAAACACACCAGTGTATGGGTGGTAACAGGATAAACACACCAGTGTATGGGTGGTAACAGGATAAACACACCAGTGTATGGGTGGTAACAGGATAAACACACCAGTGTATGGGTGGTAACAGGATAAACACACCAGTGTATGGGTGGTAACAGGATAAACACACCAGTGTATGGGTGGTAACAGGATAAACACACCAGTGTATGGGTGGTAACAGGATAAACACACCAGTGTATGGGTGGTAACAGGATAAACACACCAGTGTATGGGTGGTAACAGGATAAACACACCAGTGTATGGGTGGTAACAGGATAAACACACCAGTGTATGGGTGGTAACAGGATAAACACACCAGTGTATGGGTGGTAACAGGATAAACACAAACACCAGTGTATGGGTGGATAACGTGTATGTGGTGTCAGAGACCATTTAGTAGTGATTAAAACACAGGATAAACACACCAGTGTAGTGTAATGTTGGTAACACATTAAACACTGCATATCACAGGGGTGGTACTCCACACAGAGATCTTAAAGGATAAACACTCTATTGGGTGGTATACAGGATTAACACACCAGACTCCATTATGGGTGGTAACAGGATAAACACCAGTGTATTAGACCAGTGTTTGGAGGATAAACATTAGTGTATGGTACAGGATTGGTCACTGGACAGTGTATGGTGGTAACGTAGCTTGTCAGAGACCATTTAGTAGTGATTAAAACACAGCCACACACACGCACACACACGCTCCCTTAATGTTGTTAACACATTATTAACTACTGCATATCACAGGACTCCCTCAGAGATCTTAAAGAGGACTCTATTGGATTCTATAAGATTATTTTAGACTCCATTGGAGTCTATAAAATTATATTAGACTCTTTTGGAGTCTATTAGACTCCATTGGACTCTACTGGACTATATTGGACTCTATTAGACTCTACTGGACTCTATTGGACTCTACTGGACTCTATTGGACTACTGGACTCTACTGGACTCTATTGGACTCTACTGGACTCTATTGGACTCTATGGACTCTACTGGACTCTATTGGACTCTACTGGACTCTATTGGACTCTACTGGACTCTATTGGACTCTACTGGACTCTATTGGCATCTGTTGTTCCGAGAATGACGTTTCATGTCTGACTCGTCAGAGCGCTGAACAACAGCGACCTCTTGTGATTGGTTTAGGGAATGACATCGTCGTGGCATTCTGAGTGTCACTGTCGTCATGGAGGAGCAGGAAGTAGTGAGCGGGGAAAATAAAGCTCTCCGGTCTCTAAATGCTGACATCAAAACCCACGTTAATTTTATTAATCAGTCGAAACAAAGCGCCCGAGCATGGTGGTTGGATTTTTCCGGACATCCAGTTTCTTATGGCGATATACGAACGAACGGGTTCTTACGTATGAATACTTTTCTGAGTGAGTCCCTCCCTCATGCAACACAGCCTTTTATCTTTCCCTTATTTAGTCTTTCTTGTGTTACTCAAATACTTGATCTGTATTAAGTTTAGCATGTAATGTAATTCAGCTGTGGGTTGAACCAAGAGGACAGTTATACCCCAACAAAGCATTACTCAGCTATGGGCCAAATGTTGAATTGAATGATTTGTAGCCTAAAGCTATTGTTGGTGACATGTAATTTCCCTCCATCTCATTCCACTCTCCGCAGCGCATCCATGGGTTTTCAGAGCCTCTCGAAATGGGGCGAAACTTTTAGCTAATCAGCAAGATGTTTATATGCCAACAGCTGCCACCGAATATGAAGAGGATGGTGACCCCAAGTTTCTGAATGTTGTCATAGCTACCCCAGGTGTGTCCCTCTCTATGTTGCTTCTCATCAACCCCGTTGACAGACACCTGTTGTATCCTAGTGCTGTCGTTTCCTTTCCTCGTTGTCACCTAGATATAAAAGAGTCAAACCAATAATAGCATTGACATTTTCCCTGTCCCAGGCTACTATAGGCTGTTTAAAAATAAATAAATGGTAGGCCTAGGCAACAGACAAGGAGAGGAAAACAACCTAGACTATTGAGACTTCCCCTCAAGTTGTTGTTGGTGTCACCACCCACACATGCATTACTTGTTTGGCATTTTACCCCTCAGAAAGTTATTTAGATTGTTTCTTTCTGTGTTCCAGTATTGTTTATAGTAGCCTGGGTCCCAGATCTTTTTCTGATCTGGCCAACTCCTGATGGATTTGTCGTAACAAATCATTTGGCTTGGCGATGGAGTAGACAAAAAGCACAATCAGATCTGGGACGAGCTCTGTCCAGGAGTACTGACAGATCTGGGACCAGTTCTGACCAGGAGTACTGACAGATCTGGGACCAGTTCTGACCAGGAGTATTGACAGATCTGGGACCAGCTCTGACCAGGAGTGTGTAAAAACACGTCAAGTTTCAAAGACGTCATTGTTTCTCTCTGTGTTCCAGTGTACTCTCTGCAGGAGTGTTGTCTGATGCTAATCCGTAATCTGGTAGAAGAGGAGGACTACGGCAGACTGGACATCCCCGAGTCACTAAAGACAGACCTCAGACAACAGCCTGACTTACTGAAGGAGCTGGGACTCATCAACCGTCTCAGAATGTTGACCTAGGATCAGTTGTATCATTTAGATCACAATGAATCAGATTACATGGACAGGGGGGATGACCTGATCCTAGATCAGCTCTCATACTCTGAGAAGCTTTATGCATAACAGGCCACTGAATAATGGACTTTCTGTTGACCAAATGTAGCCCCCCCCCCTCCTGCTATGAACTCGTTGGTGGCTCTAGAACAGTGAAGTCAAAGTCAGGTTTGGGGAACTGTAGTAGGGTCGCGAATTAAGAGTACTTATTATTATAAAGAGTACATATTATTGTATGGGACAAAAAAAAAATGTAAGTAAAGAAATATATATTTTTTAAATGTTTATTGAATAAATGTAATTGTTTGTTTCTTTTCATTTTGATGAGGGTGTGAAAACACAATGAATTTAAGGTTATACAGGGTGAGGTCGCAATAAATCCTTGAGGAGAAAATGGGGTCCCCACTGAAACATTTTGAATACCACTGGCTTAGAGTATCTGAATGGAACTTGTCCCTACCCTGAACTCATTGGTGACTAGAAGCTCAGAGCATCTGAATGGAACTTGTCCCTACCCTGAACTCATTGGTGACTCTAGAAGCTCAGAGCATCTGAATGGAACTTGTCCCTACCCTGAACTCATTGGTGACTCTAGAAGCTCAGAGCATTTGAATGGAACTTGTCCCTACCCTGAACTCAAATCAAATCAAATTTATTTATATAGCCCTTTGTACAACAGCTGATATCTCAAAGTGCTGTACAGAAACCCAGCCTAAAACCCCAAACAGCAAGCAATGCAGGTGTAGAAGCACGGTGGCTAGGAAAAACTCCCTAGAAAGGCCAAAACCTAGGAAGAAACCTAGAGAGGAACCAGGCTATGTGGGGTGGCCAGTCCTCTTCTGGCTGTGCCGGGTGGAGATTATAACAGAACATGGCCAAGATGTTCAAATGTTCATAAATGACCAGCATGGTCGAATAATAATAAGGCAGAACAGTTGAAACTGGAGCAGCAGCACAGTCAGGTGGAAGTTGAAACTAGAGCAGCAGCATGGCCAGGTGGACTGGGGACAGCAAGGAGTCATCATGTCAGGTAGTCCTGGGGCATGGTCCTAGGGCTCAGGTCCTGAAACTGGAACAGAAGAGGCCAGGTGGAATTAGGAACAGCACACTTAGATTCACACAGGTACCTGTATAGGACAGGGCTACTCAGATATAACAAACTGACCCCAGCCCCCGACACATAAACTGGCAATAATAAACAACAGTCAGGTGGAAGTTGAAACTAGAGCTGGACTGGGGACAGCATAAGGTAGTACTGGGGCTGAGACAGGAGGGCTCAGGTCCTCACTGGTGACTCATTGGTGACTCTAGAAGTTCAGAGCATTTGAATGGAACTGTCCACTTAGAGAAGCTTCACACAGGAACACCGTATAGGACAGGAGAACTCATTGGTGACTCTAGATATAGAACATCTGCATGGAACTTGATCCTGAACTCATTGGTGACTCTAGAAGCGCAGAGCCCCCCTGACACATAAACTACCCTGAACTCAAATGACTGGAAGCTCAGAGCATTTGAATGGAACTTGTCCCTACCCTGAACTCATTGGTGACTCTAGAAGCTCAGAGCATTTGAATGGAACTTGTCCCTACCCTGAACTCATTGGTGACTCTAGAAGCTCAGAACATCTGCATGGAACTTGTCCCTATCCTGAACTCATTGGTGACTCTAGAAGCTCAGAGCATTTGAATGGAACTTGTCCCTACCCTGAACTCATTGGTGACTAGAAGCTCAGAGCATTTGAATGGAACTTGTCCCTACCCTGAACTCATTGGTGACTCTAGAAGCTTAGAGCATCTGAATGGAACTTGTCCCTATCCTGAACTCATTGGTGACTCTAGAAGCTTAGAGTATCTGAATGGAACTTGTCGCTACCCTGAACTCATTGGTGACTCTAGAAGCTCAGAGCATTTGAATGGAACTTGTCCCTACCCCGAACTCATTGGTGACTCTAGAAGCTCAGAGCATTTGAATGGAACTTGTCCCTACCCTGAACTCATTGGTCACAGCGCTTCATGTCGACCAAATGTAGCCTTTTCCTAGCCTGGTCCCAGATCTATTTGTGCTGTCCAACTCCTTTGGTCATCAAGACGAGATCAGGCTAGCCTTTCCCTTCCTCAAAACACTCAAAGTATGGAATGTAGGAACAACATATTTAGGTTTAGAGCAGGTTGAATGGAACTTGTGACCAAACATTATAACAGAGCCTATTTACCATAGCAACACAGTGGGCCTGCTCCTACTTATCAGCCAAATGTAGTTTATACCGTATATTCAGTGCCTTGCAGAAGTATTCAGACCCCTTGGATTTCTTCACATTGTATGGTGTTACAACGTGGGATTAAAATGGATTTAATAATTTTTTTTTGTCATCAATCTACACAAAATACTCTTAAGGTCAAATTGGAAGATTTAAAAACTTTTTTTAATGAATAAATGTTTTTATAACTAAAATATAGTTGTTGAGTAAGTATTCAGCTCCCTGAGTCAACACCTGTTTGAATAACCTTTGGCATTGATTCCAGCTGTGAGTCTTTCTGGGTAAATCTCTAAGAGCTTTACACATCTGGACTGCACAATATTTGCACATTATTCTTTAAAAAAGGGTTAGGGTTAAGATGTTGGGGATCATGTCAAGATGTTGGGGATCATGGCTAGACAGCAATGTTCAAGTCTTGCCATGGATTCTTAAGCAGATTTAAGTCAAAACTGTAACTTGGCCACTCAGGAACCTTCACCGTCTCCTTTGTAAGCCACTCCTGTGTAGATTTGGCATTGTGTTGTAGGTTATTGTCCTGCTGAAAGTTTAATTCCTCTCTCAGTCTCTGGTGTAAAGCAGACTGAAGTAGTTTTTTTTCCCTCTAGGATTTTGCCTGTGCTTAGCTCCATCCCGGTTCTTTTTATCCTGAAAAACTCCACAGTATTTGCCAATGGCAAGCATACCCATACCATGATGCAGACACCACCAGGCTTAAAGACAAGGAAGCAGTTGTTAACCTCTATTATTTCACACAGTGAGTCCGTCACTTATTATGTGTTTTGTTAAACCACATTTTACTCCTGAACTAATATTATGTTTGCTTAAACAAAGTGGCTGAATACTTATGCAAACGATTCTATTTTAGTTATGAATTAATTTTTCTTCTGCTTTGACATTGCAGAGTATTTTGTGTAAATTATTGACAAAAAAAGGACGAATCCATTTGAATTCTAATTTGTAAAACAATAAAAAGTAAAATAATCCAAAGAGGTCTGAATACTTTTGCAAAACACTGTCGGTGCGTTCACCTGGTCTAGTGGTATAACTGGTTCTATACAGGTGTGTTCACCTGGTCTAGTGGTATAACTGGTTCTATACAGGTGTGTTCACCTGGTCTAATGGTATAACTGGTTCTATACAGGTGTGTTCACCTGGTCTAATGGTATAACTGGTTCTATACAGGTGTGTTCACCTGGTCTAGTGGTATAACTGGTTCTATACAGGTGAGTGTTCCCCTGGTCTAGTGGTATAACTGGTTCTATACAGGTCAGTGTTCACCTGGTCTAGTGGTATAACTGGTTCTATACAGGTGAGTTCACCTGGTCTAATGGTATAACTGGTTCTATACAGGTGTGTGTTCACCTGGTCTAGTGGTATAACTGGTTCTATACAGGTGTGTGTTCACCTGGTCTAATGGTATAACTGGTTCTATACAGGTGTGTGTTCACCTGGTCTAGTGGTATAACTGGTTCTATACAGGTGAGTGTTCACCTGGTCTAATGGTATAACTGGTTCTATACAGGTGTGTGTTCACCTGGTCTAATGGTATAACTGGTTCTATACAGGTGTGTGTTCACCTGGTCTAGTGGTATAACTGGTTCTATACAGGTGAGTGTTCACCTGGTCTAGCGGTATAACTGGTTCTATACAGGTGTCTTCACCTGGTCTAGTGGTATAACTGGTTCTATACAGGTGAGTGTTCCCCTGGTCTAGTGGTATAACTGGTTCTATACAGGTGAGTGTTCACCTGGTCTAGTGGTATAACTGGTTCTATACAGGTGAGTGTCCACCTGGTCTAATGGTATAACTGGTTCTATACAGGTGAGTGTTCCCCTGGTCTAGTGGTATAACTGGTTCTATACAGGTGTGTTCACCTGGTCTAATGGTATAACTGGTTCTATACAGGTGAGTGTTCACCTGGTCTAATGGTATAACTGGTTCTATACAGGTGTGTTCACCTGGTCTAGTGGTATAACTGGTTCTATACAGGTGTGTTCACCTGGTCTAATGGTATAACTGGTTCTATACAGGTGTGTTCACCTGGTCTAGTGGTATAACTGGTTCTATACAGGTGTGTTCACCTGGTCTAATGGTATAACTGGTTCTATACAGGTGAGTGTTCACCTGGTCTAATGGTATAACTGGTTCTATACAGGTGTGTTCACCTGGTCTAGTGGTATAACTGGTTCTATACAGGTGAGTTCACCTGGTCTAGTGGTATAACTGGTTCTATACAGGTGTGTTCACCTGGTCTAATGGTATAACTGGTTCTATACAGGTGAGTGTTCACCTGGTCTAGTGGTATAACTGGTTCTATACAGGTGTGTTCACCTGGTCTAGTGGTATAACTGGTTCTATACAGGTGAGTTCACCTGGTATAGTGGTATAACTGGTTCTATACAGGTGAGTTCACCTGGTCTAGTGGTATAACTGGTTCTATACAGGTCAGTGTTCACCTGATCTAATCGTATAACTGGTTCTATACAGGTGAGTTCACCTGGTCTAGTGGTATAACTGGTTCTATACAGGTCAGTGTTCACCTGGTCTAATGGTATAACTGGTTCTATACAGGTGAGTGTTCACCTGGTCTAATGGTATAACTGGTTCTATACAGGTGTGTTCACCTGGTCTAATGGTATAACTGGTTCTATACAGGTGTGTTCACCTGGTCTAGTAGTATAACTGGTTCTATACAGGTGTGTTCACCTGGTCTAGTGGTATAACTGGTTCTATACAGGTGTGTTCACCTGGTCTAATGGTATAACTGGTTCTATACAGGTGAGTGTTCCCCTGGTCTAATGGTATAACTGGTTCTATACAGGTGTGTTCACCTGGTCTAGTGGTATAACTGGTTCTATACAGGTGAGTGTTCCCCTGGTCTAATGGTATAACTGGTTCTATACAGGTGAGTGTTCCCCTGGTCTAGTGGTATAACTGGTTCTATACAGGTGAGTGTTCCCCTGGTCTAGTGGTATAACTGGTTCTATACAGGTGAGTGTTCCCCTGGTCTAATGGTATAACTGGTTCTATACAGGTGTGTTCACCTGGTCTAGTGGTATAACTGGTTCTATACAGGTGAGTGTTCCCCTGGTCTAATGGTATAACTGGTTCTATACAGGTGTGTGTTCACCTGGTCTAGTGGTATAACTGGTTCTATACAGGTGTGTTCACCTGGTCTAATGGTATAACTGGTTCTATACAGGTGTGTGTTCACCTGGTCTAGTGGTATAACTGGTTCTATACAGGTGAGTGTTCACCTGGTCTAGTGGTATAACTGGTTCTATACAGGTGAGTGTTCCCCTGGTCTAGTGGTATAACTGGTTCTATACAGGTGAGTGTTCCCCTGGTCTAGTGGTATAACTGGTTCTATACAGGTGAGTGTTCCCCTGGTCTAGTGGTATAACTGGTTCTATACAGGTGAGTTCACCTGGTCTAATGGTATAACTGGTTCTATACAGGTGAGTGTTCACCTGGTCTAGTGGTATAACTGGTTCTATACTGGTGTGTTCACCTGGTCTAGTGGTATAACTGGTTCTATACAGGTGTGTGTTCACCTGGTCTAATGGTATAACTGGTTCTATACAGGTGTGTGTTCACCTGGTCTAATGGTATAACTGGTTCTATACAGGTGTGTGTTCACCTGGTCTAGTGGTATAACTGGTTCTATACAGGTGTGTTCACCTGGTCTAATGGTATAACTGGTTCTATACAGGTGAGTGTCCACCTGGTCTAGTGGTATAACTGGTTCTATACAGGTGAGTGTTCACCTGGTCTAGTGGTATAACTGGTTCTATACAGGTGAGTGTTCACCTGGTCTAGTGGTATAACTGGTTCTATACAGGTGTGTTCACCTGGTCTAGTGGTATAACTGGTTCTATACAGGTGTGTTCACCTGGTCTAATGGTATAACTGGTTCTATACAGGTGAGTGTCCACCTGGTCTAGTGGTATAACTGGTTCTATACAGGTGTGTTCACCTGGTCTAATGGTATAACTGGTTCTATACAGGTGAGTGTCCACCTGGTCTAATGGTATAACTGGTTCTATACAGGTGTGTTCACCTGGTCTAATGGTATAACTGGTTCTATACAGGTGTGTTCACCTGGTCTAGTGGTATAACTGGTTCTATACAGGTGAGTGTTCACCTGGTCTAATGGTATAACTGGTTCTATACAGGTGTGTTCACCTGGTCTAATGGTATAACTGGTTCTATACAGGTGTGTGTTCACCTGGTCTAGTGGTATAACTGGTTCTATACAGGTGTGTTCACCTGGTCTAATGGTATAACTGGTTCTATACAGGTGTGTTCACCTGGTCTAGTGGTATAACTGGTTCTATACAGGTGTGTTCACCTGGTCTAATGGTATAACTGGTTCTATACAGGTGTGTTCACCTGGTCTAATGGTATAACTGGTTCTATACAGGTGTGTTCACCTGGTCTAGTGGTATAACTGGTTCTATACAGGTGAGTGTTCACCTGGTCTAGTGGTATAACTGGTTCTATACAGGTGAGTGTTCACCTGGTCTAGTGGTATTACTGGTTCTATACAGGTGAGTGTTCACCTGGTCTAGTAGTATAACTGGTTCTATACAGGTGTGTTCACCTGGTCTAATGGTATAACTGGTTCTATACAGGTGTGTTCACCTGGTCTAGTGGTATAACTGGTTCTATACAGGTGTGTGTTCACCTGGTCTAATGGTATAACTGGTTCTATACAGGTGAGTGTTCACCTGGTCTAATGGTATAACTGGTTCTATACAGGTGAGTGTTCCCCTGGTCTAGTGGTATAACTGGTTCTATACAGGTGAGTGTTCCCCTGGTCTAGTGGTATAACTGGTTCTATACAGGTGTGTTCACCTGGTCTAGTGGTATAACTGGTTCTATACAGGTGTGTTCACCTGGTCTAGTGGTATAACTGGTTCTATACAGGTGTGTTCACCTGGTCTAGTGGTATAACTGGTTCTATACAGGTGAGTGTTCACCTGGTCTAGTGGTATAACTGGTTCTATACAGGTGAGTGTTCACCTGGTCTAATGGTATAACTGGTTCTATACAGGTGTGTTCACCTGGTCTAATGGTATAACTGGTTCTATACAGGTGAGTGTTCACCTGGTCTAATGGTATAACTGGTTCTATACAGGTGAGTGTTCACCTGGTCTAGTGGTATAACTGGTTCTATACAGGTGTGTGTTCACCTGGTCTAGTGGTATAACTGGTTCTATACAGGTGAGTGTTCACCTGGTCTAATGGTATAACTGGTTCTATACAGGTGAGTGTTCACCTGGTCTAGTAGTATAACTGGTTCTATACAGGTGAGTGTTCCCCTGGTCTAGTGGTATAACTGGTTCTATACAGGTGAGTGTTCCCCTGGTCTAGTGGTATAACTGGTTCTATACAGGTGAGTGTTCACCTGGTCTAATGGTATAACTGGTTCTATACAGGTGAGTGTTCCCCTGGTCTAGTGGTATAACTGGTTCTATACAGGTGAGTGTCCACCTGGTCTAGTGGTATAACTGGTTCTATACAGGTGAGTGTTCACCTGGTCTAGTGGTATAACTGGTTCTATACAGGTGAGTGTTCACCTGGTCTAATGGTATAACTGGTTCTATACAGGTGAGTGTTCCCCTGGTCTAGTGGTATAACTGGTTCTATACAGGTGAGTGTTCACCTGGTCTAGTGGTATAACTGGTTCTATACAGGTGAGTGTCCACCTGGTCTAGTGGTATAACTGGTTCTATACAGGTGAGTGTTCACCTGGTCTAGTGGTATAACTGGTTCTATACAGGTGAGTGTCCACCTGGTCTAGTGGTATAACTGGTTCTATACAGGTGAGTGTCCACCTGGTCTAGTGGTATAACTGGTTCTATACAGGTGTGTGTTCACCTGGTCTAGTGGTATAACTGGTTCTATACAGGTGAGTGTTCCCCTGGTCTAGTGGTATAACTGGTTCTATACAGGTGAGTGTTCCCCTGGTCTAGTGGTATAACTGGTTCTATACAGGTGAGTGTTCCCCTGGTCTAGTGGTATAACTGGTTCTATACAGGTGAGTTCACCTGGTCTAATGGTATAACTGGTTCTATACAGGTGAGTGTTCACCTGGTCTAATGGTATAACTGGTTCTATACAGGTGAGTTCACCTGGTCTAATGGTATAACTGGTTCTATACAGGTGAGTGTTCCCCTGGTCTAGTGGTATAACTGGTTCTATACAGGTGTGTGTTCACCTGGTCTAGTGGTATAACTGGTTCTATACAGGTGAGTGTTCACCTGGTCTAGTGGTATAACTGGTTCTATACAGGTGTGTTCACCTGGTCTAGTGGTATAACTGGTTCTATACAGGTGAGTGTTCACCTGGTCTAGTGGTATAACTGGTTCTATACAGGTGTGTTCACCTGGTCTAATGGTATAACTGGTTCTATACAGGTGAGTGTTCACCTGGTCTAGTGGTATAACTGGTTCTATACAGGTGTGTTCACCTGGTCTAGTGGTATAACTGGTTCTATACAGGTGAGTGTTCACCTGGTCTAGTGGTATAACTGGTTCTATACAGGTGAGTGTTCACCTGGTCTAATGGTATAACTGGTTCTATACAGGTGTGTTCACCTGGTCTAGTGGTATAACTGGTTCTATACAGGTGAGTGTTCACCTGGTCTAATGGTATAACTGGTTCTATACAGGTGAGTGTTCACCTGGTCTAATGGTATAACTGGTTCTATACAGGTGAGTGTTCACCTGGTCTAGTGGTATAACTGGTTCTATACAGGTGAGTGTTCACCTGGTCTAGTGGTATAACTGGTTCTATACAGGTGAGTGTTCACCTGGTCTAATGGTATAACTGGTTCTATACAGGTGTGTTCACCTGGTCTAGTGGTATAACTGGTTCTATACAGGTGTGTTCACCTGGTCTAGTGGTATAACTGGTTCTATACAGGTGTGTTCACCTGGTCTAGTGGTATAACTGGTTCTATACAGGTGAGTGTCCACCTGGTCTAGTGGTATAACTGGTTCTATACAGGTGAGTGTCCACCTGGTCTAGTGGTATAACTGGTTCTATACAGGTGAGTGTTCACCTGGTCTAGTGGTATAACTGGTTCTATACAGGTGAGTGTCCACCTGGTCTAGTGGTATAACTGGTTCTATACAGGTGTGTTCACCTGGTCTAGTGGTATAACTGGTTCTATACAGGTGTGTTCACCTGGTCTAGTGGTATAACTGGTTCTATACAGGTGAGTGTTCACCTGGTCTAATGGTATAACTGGTTCTATACAGGTGTGTTCACCTGGTCTAGTGGTATAACTGGTTCTATACAGGTGAGTGTTCCCCTGGTCTAGTGGTATAACTGGTTCTATACAGGTGTGTTCACCTGGTCTAATGGTATAACTGGTTCTATACAGGTGTGTTCACCTGGTCTAGTGGTATAACTGGTTCTATACAGGTGTGTTCACCTGGTCTAATGGTATAACTGGTTCTATACAGGTGAGTGTTCCCCTGGTCTAGTGGTATAACTGGTTCTATGGTCAGGTGGTGTGTTCACCTGGTCTAATGGTATAACTGGTTCTATACAGGTGTGTTCACCTGGTCTAATGGTATAACTGGTTCTATACAGGTGGTGGTATAACTGGTTCTATACAGGTGTGTTCACCTGGTCTAATGTTAACTGGTTCTATACAGGTGTGTGTTCACCTGGTCTAATGGTATAACTGGTTCTATACAGGTGTGTTCACCTGGTCTAGTGGTATAACTGGTTCTATACAGGTGTGTTCACCTGGTCTAATGGTATAACTGGTTCTATACAGGTGAGTGTTCACCTGGTCTAGTGGTATAACTGGTTCTATACAGGTGTGTTCACCTGGTCTAATGGTATAACTGGTTCTATACAGGTGAGTGTTCCCCTGGTCTAGTGGTATAACTGGTTCTATACAGGTGTGTTCACCTGGTCTAGTAGTTTAACTGGTTCTATACAGGTGAGTGTTCACCTGGTCTAATGGTATAACTGGTTCTATACAGGTGAGTGTTGCCCTGGTCTAGTGGTATAACTGGTTCTATACAGGTGTGTTCACCTGGTCTAATGGTATAACTGGTTCTATACAGGTGAGTGTTCACCTGGTCTAATGGTATAACTGGTTCTATACAGGTGAGTGTTCACCTGGTCTAATGGTATAACTGGTTCTATACAGGTGTGTTCACCTGGTCTAATGGTATAACTGGTTCTATACAGGTGTGTTCACCTGGTCTAATGGTATAACTGGTTCTATACAGGTGAGTGTTGCCCTGGTCTAGTGGTATAACTGGTTCTATACAGGTGTGTTCACCTGGTCTAATGGTATAACTGGTTCTATACAGGTGTGTTCACCTGGTCTAGTGGTATAACTGGTTCTATACAGGTGAGTGTTCACCTGGTCTAATGGTATAACTGGTTCTACTGAGTTAGAGGAAGCAGACGTACCTACATGAAAATTTAAAACACTCCACTTTACAATTTAATCAAGAAATCAAAGCATATACAGTTGACGGTTGATTCACAGTTCACCGAATAGATGCGTAACTACTTTACATTCCACGTGACAATTTGTATTGCAACTTGCAGGTTTGTTAATAAATGAATGACTGAGGAAACAGAATATAGAGCCTAGTAAAATCTCTTCATTAGTATTTACACGATGTCTAATGGAACCCTCTTGGTGTTCAGACCAGTAGTGTTCTTCAGATTCCCTTTCCTGACATCTGATGTGGTCGTATTCTACTGTACACTTGTTCTGCCCACCAGCTAACTGGTTGAACATGTTTCCTGGTCCCAGAGGATCCCTCTGTTTGCTGGCATATCAAATCTCTGTCCCAAATGACCCATAGGTCTTTGGTCAAAAGAAGTGCACTATATAGGGAATAGGGACCCATTTGGGATGCGGGCCCTGGTCATAAGTGGTGCACTATATAGGGAATAGGGTCCCATTTGGGATGCGGGCTCTGGTCATAAGTAGTGCACTATATAGGGAATAGGGTCCCATTTGGGACACGGATTCTGATCATAAGTAGTGCACTATATAGGGAATAGGGACCCATTTGGGATGCGTGCCCTTGTCAAAAGTAGTGCACTATATAGGGAATAGGTTGCTATGTGATACATTTTCTCTGGTGAAGTCAATAGTGGAGAATAGTGTATTTTATTAAACTTTACTGTGACAACTATTCAAGTCTTTCTAGAAGGATCATGGCCAGTTTATTCAGTATACCAGCAAGCGAGGGGGATGGAAGTTTAAACTAAAGTAGAACGAAGTACTTTCCTAAGAAATGTGTTCTGCTTTTTTTACACCATCACAACCTTATGTAAATCCGTATGCCTGAATATTCAGAAAGGAATCATTCACTGAGCGAGCAACCCACAATTAAATATGATTCTTTGTTGTTTGTTTTACATTCAGTATAATAAACAGTATAAGAACAAAAACAGAATTAAGTCCAAAACAGCCAGTTCCAAAATGCTAAAAAACAAAATGGCACAGGTTATAATATAATATTATATCCAGGGGTTAAACTTAGACGGCGGGGGTTAATGTTTCACAATCACTGGAAGGATCTACAGCAGGGTTGACTCTCAGAGATGGAGGGCAAATCAGTTTTCAATTCATGGAGGTGAATCAATAAATATCCATTATCTTTTCTATGAGGATTTTATAAATAATTACAAGAAAATGTTACTGAATTGAGAACTGAATCGATCCCAAGTCACCCTGTGAGCCAAGCAGCTGATCACCTAAATCGATGGGCCGAGTCCCAAACCACACACTATTCCCTTCACGGTGCACTACGTTTATACAGGGCCCTGGTCAAAACGTAGTGCACTAAACTAGGGAATAGAAGGTCAGTTTTTCTTCATGGCGTCCAGCATGCGGAGGATGTGCAGGAAGAGGTTAACGATGTCCAGGTACAGGTTAATGGAGGCCAGGACGTGCTCCTCAGGGGACAGCTGGTGCATCAGGAGGTGGGTGTCGTAGATGATGAAGCCACAGAACAACAGAGCTCCCGCACCAGCAAACAACAGCTCCACTGTGTCGTTCTGGAAGAAGAGCTGGGGGGAGGAGGAGGAGGAGGAGAGAGAGGAGACTCAGATTAAACTGTGGATAGATGGATTGACTGACGGATGGATTAAGGATGTCTGAATGGACGGATGATAGATGGATTGACTGACGGATGGATTAAGGATGTCTGAATGGACGGATGATAGATGGATTGACTGACGGATGGATTAAGGATGTCTGAATGGACGGATGATAGATGGATGACTGACTGACAGATAGATTAAGGATGTCTGAATGGACGGATGATAGATGTATTGACTGACGGATGGATTAAGGATGTCTGAATGGACGGATGATAGATGGATGGATGGATTAAGGATGTCTGAATGGACGGATGATAGATGGATTGACTGACGGATGGATTAAGGATGTCTGAATGGACGGATGATAGATGGATTGACTGACGGATGGATTAAGGATGTCTGAATGGACGGATGATAGATGGATTGACTGACGGATGGATTAAGGATGTCTGAATGGACGGATGATAGATGGATGACTGACTGACAGATGGATTAAGGATGTCTGAATGGACGGATGATAGATGGATTGACTGACGGATGGATTAAGGATGTCTGAATGGACGGATGATAGATGGATTGACTGACAGATGGATTAAGGATGTCTGAATGGACGGATGATAGATGGATTGACTGACGGATGGATTAAGGATGTCTGAATGGACGGATGATAGATGGATTGACTGACGGATGGATTAAGGATGTCTGAATGGACGGATGATAGATGGATTGACTGACTGACAGATAGATTAAGGATGTCTGAATGGACGGATGATAGATGGATGACTGACTGACAAGGCGTTAATGAGGAATGACTACTTAACGGATTACATAATGGAAAATTAAGAGATAATGGATGTTGAAAAGAGTGGTAATGACCTACCTCTACCATAGTAACCACTACCAGAAACCACCTCTACTGTAGTAACCACTACCTGAAACCACCTCTACTGTAGTAACCACCTCTACTGTAGTAACCACCTCTACTGTAGTAACCACTACCTGAAACCACCTCTACTGTAGTCACCTCTACTGTAGTAACTACTACCTGAAACCACCTCTACTGTAGTTACCACGTCCTGAAACCACCTCTACTGTAGTAACCACCTCTACTGTAGTAACCACCTCTACTGTAGTAACCACTACCTGAAACCACCTCTACTGTAGTAACCACTAAACTGAAACTACCTCTACTGTAGTAACCACTACCTGAAACCACCTCTACTGTAGTAACCACTACCTGAAACCACCTCTACAGTAGTAACCACCTCTACTGTAGTAACCACTACCTGAAACCACCTCTACCGTAGTAACCACTACCTGAAACTACCTCTACTGTAGTAACCACTACCTGAAACTACCTCTACTGTAGTAACCACTACCTGAAACCACCTCTACTGTAGTAACCACTACCTGAAACCACCTCTACTGTAGTAACCACTACCTGAAACCAACTCTACTGTAGTAACCACCTCTACTGTAGTAACCACTACCTGAAACCACCTCTACTGTAGTAACCACCTCTACTGTAGTAACTAACTACCTGAAACCACCTCTACTGTAGTAACCACCTCTACTGTAGTAACCACTACCTGAAACCAACTCTACCAGAAACCACCTCTACTGTAGTAACCACTACCTGAAACCACCTCTACTGTAGTCACCTCTACTGTAGTAACTACTACCTGAAACCACCTCTACTGTAGTAACCACGTCCTGAAACCACCTCTACTGTAGTAACCACCTCTACTGTAGTAACCACTACCTGAAACCACCTCTACTGTAGTAACCACCTCTACTGTAGTAACCACCTCTACTGTAGTAACCACTACCTGAAACCACCTCTACTGTAGTAACCACTAACTGAAACCACCTCTACTGTAGTAACCACTACCTGAAACCACCTCTACTGTAGTAACCACTACCTGAAACCACCTCTACAGTAGTAACCACCTCTACTGTAGTAACCACTACCCACTACCTGAAACCACCTCTACCGTAGTAACCACTACCTGAAACTACCTCTACTGTAGTAACCACTACCTGAAACTACCTCTACTGTAGTAACCACTACCTGAAACCACCTCTACTGTAGTAACCACTACCTGAAACCACCTCTACTGTAGTAACCACTACCTGAAACCAACTCTACTGTAGTAACCACCTCTACTGTAGTAACCACCTCTACTGTAGTAACCACTACCTGAAACCACCTCTACTGTAGTAACCACTACCTGAAACCACCTCTTCTGTCGTAACCACCTCTACTGTAGTAACCACTACCTGAAACCACCTCTACCGTAGTAACCACTACCTGAAACCACCTCTACTGTGGTAACCACTACCTGAAACCACCTCTACTGTGGTAACCACTACCTGAAACCACCTCTACTGTAGTAACCACTACCTGAAACCACCTCTACTGTAGTAACCACTACCTGAAACCACCTCTACTGTAGTAACCACTACCTGAAACCACATCTACTGTAGTAACCACCTCTACTGTAGTAACCACTACCAGAAACCACCTCTACTGTAGTAACCACTACCTGAAACCACATCTACTGTAGTAACCACTACCTGAAACCACATCTACTGTAGTAACCACTACCTGAAACCACATCTACTGTAGTAACCACCTCTACTGTAGTAACCACTACCAGAAACCACCTCTACTGTAGTAACCACTACCTGAAACCACATCTACTGTAGTAACCACCTCTACTGTAGTAACCACTACCAGAAACCACCTCTACTGTAGTAACCACCTCTACCGTAGTAACCACTACCAGAAACCACCTCTACAGTAGTAACCACTACCTGAAACCACCTCTACCGTAGTAACCACTACCTGAAACCACCTCTACTGTAGTAACCACCTCTACTGTAGTAACCACTACCTGAAACTACCTCTACTGTAGTAACCACTACCTGAAACTACCTCTACTGTAGTAACCACTACCTGAAACCACCTCTACTGTAGTAACCACTACCTGAAACTACCTCTACTGTAGTAACCACTACCTGAAACCACCTCTACCGTAGTAACCACTACCTGAAACCACCTCTACTGTAGTAACCACCTCTACTGTAGTAACCACCTCTACTGTAGTAACCACCTCTACCTGAAACCACCTCTAGTAACCACTACCTGAAACTACCTCTACTGTAGTAACCACTACCTGAAACCACCTCTACCGTAGTAACCACTACCTGAAACCACCTCTACTGTGTAACCACTACCTGAAACCACCTCCACCGTAGTAACCACTACCTGAAACTACCTCTACTGTAGTAACCACTACCTGAAACTACCTCTACTGTAGTAACCACTACCTGAAACTACCTCTACTGTAGTAACCACTACCTGAAACCACCTCTACCGTAGTAAGCACTACCTGAAACCACAGTAGTAACCACCTCTACAGTAGTAACCACCTCTACTGTAGTAACCACTACCTGAAACCACCTCTACCGTAGTAACCACTACCTGAAACTACCTCTACTGTAGTAACCACTACCTGAAACCACCTCTACTGTAGTAACCACTACCTGAAACCACCTCTACTGTAGTAACCACTACCTGAAACCAACTCTACTGTAGTAACCACCTCTACTGTAGTAACCACTACCTGAAACCACCTCTACTGTAGTAACCACCTCTACTGTAGTAACCACTACCTGAAACCACCTCTACTGTAGTAACCACTACCTGAAACCACCTCTACTGTAGTAACCACCTCTACTGTAGTAACCAACTAACTACTGTAGTAACCACCTCTACTGTAGTAACTACTACCTGAAACCACCTCTACAGTAGTAACCACCTCTACTGTAGTAACCACCTCTACTGTAGTAACCACTACCTGAAACCACCTCTACTGTAGTCACCTCTACTGTAGTAACTACTACCTGAAACCACCTCTACTGTAGTTACCACGTCCTGAAACCACCTCTACTGTAGTAACCACGTCTACTGTAGTAACTACTACCTGAAACCACCTCTACTGTAGTAACCACCTCTACTGTAGTAACCACTACCTGAAACCAACTCTACCGTAGTAACCACTACCTGAAACCACCTCTACTGTAGTAACCACTACCTGAAACCACCTCTACTGTAGTAACCACTACCTGAAACCACCTCTACTGTGGTAACCACTACCTGTAGTAACCACCTCTACCTGAAACCACCTCTACTGTAGTAACCACTACCTGAAACCACCTCTACTGTAGTAACCACCTCTACTGTAGTAACCACTACCTGAAACCAACTCTACCGTAGTAACCACTACCTGAAACCACCTCTACTGTAGTAACCACTACCTGAAACCACCTCTACTGTAGTAACCACTACCTGAAACCACCTCTACTGTAGTAACCACTACCTGAAACCACATCTACTGTAGTAACCACCTCTACTGTAGTAACCACTACCAGAAACCACCTCTACTGTAGTAACCACTACCTGAAACCACCTCTACTGTAGTAACCACTACCTGAAACCACCTCTACTGTAGTAACCACCTCTACTGTAGTAACCACTACCTGAAACCACCTCTACTGTAGTAACCACCTCTACTGTAGTAACCACCTCTACTAGTAACCAACCACCTCTACTGTAGTAACCACCTCTACTGTAGTAACCACCTCTACTGTAGTAACAACCTCTACTGTAGTAACAACCTCTACTGTAGTAACCACCTCTACTGTAGAAACCACCTCTACTGTAGTAACCACCTCTACTGTAGTAACCACCTCTACTGTAGTAACCACTACCTGAAACTACCTCTACTGTAGTAACCACCTCTACTGTAGTAACCACCTCTACTGTAGTAACCACTACCTGAAGGAAATCAGAATTTTAACAGTAAACAGAAACTGTAAAAACTCACCTTCATGAAACCAGCGATGATCAGGATCCACAGGCCGGAGAACAGTCTGGAACACAGTGAAGATTCAGATTCTGTTCCTAGCGTTCAACCAGCAGGTACCCTAATACACTCTGTCTGTAGTTGACAACCATACAGTTGTGGGTGAAGCTTTATCAAGGAGGGGTGTTAGTGGCTCCTGTGGACGTTGCGCACTAACAAACCTGAGACCATGCTTGGTGTTTAGAAATAACCTCTAAAAACACATTGGTAATATATCTGTAGCAGCTATAATAAATAGGTAATATATCTGTAACAGCTATAATAAATAGGTAATATATCTGTAACAGCTATAATAAATAGGTAATATATCTGTAACAGCTATAATAAATAGGTAATATATCTGTAACAGCTATAATAAATAGGTAATATATCTGTAACAGCTATAATAAATAGGTAATATATCTGTAACAGCTATAATAAATAGGTAATATATCTGTAGCAGCTATAATAAATAGGTAATATATCTGTAACAGTGTAACAGCTATAATAAATAGGTAATATATCTGTAGCAGCTATAATAAATAGGTAATATATCTGTAACAGCTATAATAAATAGGTAATATATCTGTAACAGCTATAATAAATAGGTAATATATCTGTAGCAGCTATAATAGGTAATATATCTCTAACAGCTATAATAAATAGGTAATATATCTGTAACAGCTATAATAAATAGGTAATATATCTGTAACAGCTATAATAAATAGGTAATATATCTGTAACAGCTATAATAAATAGGTAATATATCTGTAACAGCTATAATAAATAGGTAATATATCTGTAACAGCTATAATAGGTAATATATCTGTAACAGTGTAGCAGCTATAATAAATAGGTCATATATCTGTAGCAGCTATAATAAATAGGTAATATATCTGTAGCAGCTATAATAGGTAATATATCTCTAACAGCTATAATAAATAGGTAATATATCTGTAGCAGCTATTATAGGTAATATATCTGTAGCAGCTATAATAGGTAATATATCTCTAACAGCTATAATAAATAGGTAATATATCTGTAACAGCTATAATAAATAGGTAATATATCTGTAACAGCTATAATAAATAGGTAATATATCTGTAACAGCTATAATAAATAGGTAATATATCTGTAACAGCTATAATAAATAGGTAATATATCTGTAACAGCTATAATAAATAGGTAATATATCTGTAACAGCTATAATAAATAGGTAATATATCTGTAACAGCTATAATAAATAGGTAATATATCTGTAACAGCTATAATAAATAGGTAATATATCTGTAACAGTGTAACAGCTATAATAAATATGTAATACATCTGTAGCAGTGAGCAGCTAACAGGTAGGTTTGCATCCAAAATAGAACCCTGACCCTATTCCCTACATAGTGCACTACTGTTGAAAAAGAGGGTGCTATTTTCAGACACAGCCAGGTGTATGAGAGGAGTTTAAGGCCTCTTACCCAGCTCCCAGTTTACTGAAGTCTCTCTTAGACTGGAAGGTGTAGGCAGTCAGCCCAAGGAACACAGCTGCTGTGAGGAAGAAGGCCTGGAGCACGATGGAATACTCATAGAAGGTCACTACAGAGACAACAACACAAACACATGCCTGGTTCACAATGTATAGGAGGGAACAAACAACGAGGACTGCGTCTGAAATTGAAACGTATTCCCTATAAAGGGCACTAATTAGTGCACCCTATTCCCTACAAAGGGCACTAATTAGTGCACCCTATTCCCTATAAAGGGCACTAATTAGTGCACCCTATTCCCTATAAAGGGCACTAATTAGTGCACCCTATTCCCTACAAAGGGCACTAATTAGTGCACCCTATTCCCTATAAAGGGCACTAATTAGTGCACCCTATTCCCTATAAAGGGCACTAATTAGTGCACCCTATTCCCTATAAAGGGCACTAATTAGTGCACCCTATTCCCTACAAAGGGCACTAATTAGTGCACCCTATTCCCTACAAAGGGCACTAATTAGTGCACCCTATTCCCTATAAAGGGCACTAATTAGTGCACCCTATTTCCTATAAAGGGCACTAATTAGTGCACCCTATTCCCTATAAAGGGCACTAATTAGTGCACCCTATTCCCTATAAAGGGCACTAATTAGTGCACCCTATTCCCTATAAAGGGCACTAATTAGTGCACCCTATTCCCTATAAAGGGCACTAATTAGTGCACCCTATTCCCTAGAAAGGGCACTAATTAGTGCACCCTATTCCCTAGAAAGGGCACTATTTAGTGCATCTTATTCCCTATATAGTGAATAGGATGCCATGTCGGATGCAGGCAGGGAGTGAAGCCTGTGGTGTTGCTATGGAAACACAGTAGCGGGTGGGGGTGTCGATATTTCCTGAGGGGAATAATAAACTATGAATAATCATATTACTAATGAGGTCACAGGTGTCTCACAGTAGATTAACTCATTGATTATTTATTGAGACGTGAATATAATTTATAATTTATATAAAAGCGGTGGATATTTTGAACTAAAAAGAATAGAAAACTTCTCAAAAGATGAATCAACATCAAGCAAAGGGCAGAACTCACCTGCGGTAGCAACAGAGACCGACTCCAACAGAGTCTGAAAGAGAGAAAGAAAACAATGTTAGCTCAAACAAACTCATTACATCGTGCACTACTTTTAACCAGGGCCACTATTCCCTATATAGTGCACTACTTTTAACCAGGGCCACTATTCCCTATATAGTGCACTACTTTTAACCAGGGCCACTATTCCCTATATAGTGCACTACTTTTAACCAGGGCCACTATTCCCTATATAGTGCACTACTTTTAACCAGGGCCACTATTCCCTATATAGTGCACTACTTTTAACCAGGGCCACTATTCCCTATATAGTGCACTACTTTTAACCAGGGCCACTATTCCCTATATAGTGCACTACTTTCGACCAGAACCCTATGGGTCCCGGTCAAAAGTAGTGCACTATATAGGGAATAGGGTGCCATTTGGGATACATTCTGTGCAAACCAGAACTTACGAATGCGGCAAGCAGGTACAGGTTAATGGGGTGTTGATGTCTGTAGAAGGCCAGGGCAATGATCAACACCAGGGAGCCAATGGCTGACACCAACACAACCGCTGGACTGGAGGGGGTACAGAACCAATGAGAGAGTCAGAACCAAGCCAACCAGGAAGCGTGTTGGGACAGATTATACTATTGCACATCTGGTTGGACTCTTGTCCCTTGCATACTCCATTGAAAGTCCCATGAGGAGTTGACAACGCGGCAGAAACAGACTGACACCCAGGCCGGAGAGATTAGTATAATAGGAATTTGATGTCATCGGGTAGCCAAAATACAAGTCTCCTTACAGTATATACATACATGCACAATGCTGGTGTATAGGGCTATTTGGGGGGTGGAGGATTGGCGTACATTCACCCCCCCCCCCCAAAAAAAAATTTATGTACGCCTATTTTAACAGGGTTTTTTGTGTTATTTTTTTCATTTTTCTGACGATGTTCATCCATTACCATTACAGCCTTACTGGAGGACGCGTTCAACTATCTGAATGTACTAATATCTTCATACCAATATCATTACCATTACAGCCTTACTGGAGGACGCGTTCAACTATCTGAATGTACTAATATCTATCATAACAATATCATTACCCACGTGGGTATCATTTACTAATATCTATCATACCAATATCATTACCCAGGTGGGTATCATTTACTAATATCTATCATACCAATATCATCACCCAGGTGGGTATCATTTACTAATATCTATCATACCAATATCATCACCCAGGTGGGTATCATTTACTAATATCTATCATACCAATATCATTACCCAGGTGGGTATCATTTACTAATATCTATCATACAATATCATTACCCAGGTGGGTATCATTTACTAATATCTATCATACCAATATCATTACCCAGGTGGGTATCATTTACTAATATCTATCATACCAATATCATTACCCAGGTGGGTATCATTTACTAATATATATCATACCAATATCATCACCCAGGTAATAATTTGTGTTATGTTCCAACAGGAATCTGATCCAAAAACTTTGTAAAGTACAAGGATGCCAAACAAACAACGCATACAAAGTATCATGATCAATTCCCCTAGCTAACTAGCTGCCGAATAGGCATCAACTCACCACGCAGCTTATTCTTAATGTTTGTCCGTAGGCTACCAGAGAGAGGACAGATATTTTGGGGGAATAAACGTGGCGAGTGAAAAACGTAATGAAATAGCCCACCCTCTCTACCCGGTATCTTATTCTGCCGCTATACAACTGTCTATGTGTTGTTTGTTGGCAACCTTGTTATTTAGGAAGTTTTTTTTGGAATAGATTCCTGTTGGAACGTTCCACAAATTAAACCCACCCTCATTAACCTTCTAACACAGTGTTTCCCAGATATGCCCATTGAATTACGCAGGCCTACGAATAGTTCACAATTTACCTTGAATGGACAAAGTCCTTGATGGTGTCACAGTACATGAAGAGAGCAGAGGTAGCCGTGGTCAGGATGATCTGAAGAGAAAGGATGGTGTATACCTTGCGCAGGAAATCTTTTCCGGGGAGAGAGAATAAATAGATAAGACAGCTAAGTAGGCTTATTGAAATCATGATTTATTTAGTTCAATTCTATAGCAGCAGATGTATTTGATTCTGTCATTTAGTTAGTTGCCACCACGATAAATGTCACATCGTTTATTTCATTTGGCAAGGCATGATCTAGATATATTGACAAGATTGCTAGTTAGCTTGCTAGTTAGCAACCATCATCAGCTAGACTAGCTAGGTAAATAGACTACAACGGGTCTTCTCTTACCCATCCGGATTTGCACACTCGCTGTCGCAACATTTGTTCCATAGTTGAAATCATCTTCAATTGAAGACCTAGGGTATTTTTCAGGTGTAGTCATCTTAATCCAGCTTTAATTCAGACTAAAATACTGACTTGATGTTTTCTGTTTTGGGGGCCCTTGCACAGCTGTTCCGGTTGACGTGCGTCAGTTCACTCCACTTCCGGCTTGGTTTGTAAACGTTCGTCATGTGACATGGCTCGTGATTTCTGTGAAACCTGCAATAGCGCAACACACCACTAACTGTTGATAAAGGGTCATTTTTTTTCCCAGGGAACTATTAAAGCGGTTGAGTAGACAATGCTCAACTTTATGCTAAAACTCAAAACAAAAACCCTAATTAAAAGAGGTATGTGTATTGTGGCCTAGGGTGGTCTAGTGGTCTATGCCGCACGTCTACGGTGTCGGCCAGGGTTCAAATCCTGCGTACTACCTGATATAAACTATCTTTCCCCACTGTCATCCTCCCTCTGTTCAATCAAATCTGAAAATAGCAAATAAATACACATATTTTTAAAGAGATACATGCATTGTAATATTGTATTAAGTAATGGTGTGTAACCATTCTAGCAACTTTTCACTCTAATTACTCATATATTTGTGGTCCCGAGTGGCGCAGCAGTCTTAATGCACTGCATCTCAATGTAAGAGGCGTCACAACAATCCCTGGTTCGAGGCTGTATCACATCCCATAGGGCTGCGCACAATTGACCCAGCGTCGTTCGGGTTTGGCCGGGGTAGGCCATCATTGTAAATAAGAATTTGTTCTTAACTGACTTGCCTAGTTAAATAAATACAAATACAATTAGATCAATGGAGACACAAAATATTGAAATGGCCAAACAACTATTCTATTCTATATTTTTTTATTCTCAAAATGTATGCAAAGGTGAAATAACATGATCAAATCCAATTTCAAATCAAATTTATTTATATAGCCCTTCGTACATCAGCTGATATCTCAAAGTGCTGTACAGAAACCCAGCCTAAAACCCCAAACAGCAAGAAATGCAGGTGTAGAAGCACGGTGGCTAGGAAAAACTACCTAGAAAGGCCAGAACCTAGGAAGAAACCTAGAGAGGAACCAGGCTATGTGGGGTGGCCAGTCCTCTTCTGGCTGTGCCGGGTGGAGATAATAACAGAACATGGCCAAGATGTTAAAATGTTCATAAATGACCAGCATGGTCAAATAATAATATCTCATGACATACATCGAAATTGCTATTATGGTAACCCACCTGGATTTCAGTTTATTTCCAGACTATAGTCCTCCCCAATAAACTATTTAACCTGTGCGGCTTTCTTTAGCCTAACAACAGAAATCTACCATTTTTGATTGGCTTTTAAAAACAAGGAGGCGGTCCTGGAGAGCATTGATACGACAGTCTATTACAATTACTTTCAGTTAGGTTATTTCCACAGCCAGGCACAGGCAGAAGGATCTTTCCATTCTCTATTTTATTTGAGGACGAATAATTCCGAATTACACCAAATATGAAGTCTATTCTGTCAATCGTTGTACTTGGGCTCATTTACAGCGCTGTGGAGGCCAAAGAATGTAAGTATCTTGTTTTATAAAGTCAACGCAACGTTTGGAAATGCACGTCTTTATCGATGTCATACCATCAGTTTGTTTGTACGCTGTTTATATTGTAGTTTTACGTTTTTTTTACTAGGATATTTATTTAAATACCAAACGTATAACTTTTCTGTTTATTAAACACTGTTTCTTGTTAACCCAACATTGTCATGTCATGTGGGAGGAAGGACACCACAACTTCGAGCCCTAGCTAAATAATTTGCATGAACCTTTTCCCATTTTTGCTAGATAATCATCATTTCTACATCCTAATCATTGATTTTTTAATCCTCAACTATTTGCTGACATGCCTGTAAATTGATGTGAGAAGTGTGATGGCACATAATGTAAAGTTAATGTAATGTAAACCTAATGTAACGTGTTTAACCTGATCAAAAATATAACGTTAAGTGATTGTTTCAGTGGATAGGTTATGTTATAGCCTACTTGGTATAGGCCGACATATGACATGACGCCACATTTTGTTATGGCTGGTAATCCCCTCCAGATTTTACTTTCACTTTTAATGAAATGGCTGCTGTCTTTGGCAGCCAGTATTGGCTCGAGCCATAATAAATGTCTGATAACTCACAGACCTTTGTCCCTAAGTGTACTTTACCTTGAAGTAGTAGTTCCCCTTGCTCTGCAAGGGCCGCCGCTTTTGTGGAGCGATGGGTAACGATGCTTCGTGGGTGACTGTTGTTGATGTGTGCAGAGGGTCCCTGGTTCGCGCCCGGGTATGGGCGAGGGGACGGTCAAAAGTTATACTGTTACACCTACCTGTGTGAAATGTAAAGGAATATATTTATGTATTCCAATACCTACAAATGGAATAATAAAACTTTTAAAACTAATGAAAACATATGAATCTCCCTATGGCGTTTCTTTTCGCATTTCTACCAGCTCACCCCAAGGTGCAGGTGTACAGCCGTAACCCAGGGGAACATGGGAAGGACAACACCCTGATCTGTCACGTGAGTGGCTTCCACCCCCCTGACATCAGCATCCAGCTCCTGAAGAACGGCATGGAGATCCCCGACGCCAAGCAGACAGACCTGGCCTTCGAACAGGGATGGCAGTTCCACCTCACCAAGAGTGTTGGATTCACACCAGCCAGCGGAGAGGAGTACACCTGCAGAGTCCGCCACCTGAAGAATCTGAAGACCTACACCTGGGGTGAGTTACTAGTGTAGTTAGAGGAGTACACCTGGGGTGAGTTACTAGTATAGTTAGAGGAGTACACCTGGGGTGAGTTACTAGTGTAGTTAGTAGTTAGAGGAGTACACCTGGGGTGAGTTACTAGTGTAGTTAGGAGTACACCTGCAGAGTCCGAAGAACCTGAAGAATCTGAAGACCTACACCTGGGGTGAGTTACTAGTGTAGTTAGAGGAGTACACCTGGGGTGAGTTACTAGTGTAGTTAGAGGAGTACACCTGGGGTGAGTTACTAGTGTAGTTAGAGGAGTACACCTGGGGTGAGTTAGTAGTTAGAGGAGTACACCTGGGGTGAGTTACTAGTGTAGTTAGAGGAGTATACCTGGGGTGAGTTAGTAGTGTAGTTAATAGTTAGAGGAGTACACCTGGGGTGAGTTACTAGTGTAGTTAGAGGAGTATACCTGGGGTGAGTTACTGATTTAGTTAGTAGTTATAGGAGTACACCTGACTGGCCTATCCTCTCACATCTCCACAAGTGTCTAGGGAGGAAGTACAGGGCTTTTTTTCTGGACAGGGCCCTGGAGAGCTAGGTTCATTATGTGGTCATTGATTTAGATACCAATTGATGAGTCATTAGTTACAGTAAGAGACTGATTTCATGTAGACATGTAGTTTGTGGAAGTCTGTAAAACAATAACAATGCTGTCTGTGTTGTTGTTTTCTCCAGAGGCAGATATGTAAGGATCTGGAGCAGGACATAATGGTAGGTATTCAGATTAATTTATTTATATTTATTTGTTAAAACTGTATCTAATTACATGAACTGTAGCTAACTAGATTAAATCAGAAATAAAACTCATATCTTTACCCTTCTTTCTGAACAGGCGGCCATTCCATCTGTGGTTGTCCAATCCGTGCCAGCCTTGAACTAGAGCTGAGATGACAAACTGGGGCTTTTGTTTTTTGGTAACACTTTGTTGCGACGGTGCCAGTTTCAAGGGTTTTGAATTGACAATCATTACTAAAACACTTACACACAAAATTGTTACGATTTTTTGGGGGGGGCAAGCTATTTTTAATTGACAAATGACACAGCTTCTGATGAACATCCTCAATCAAAGTCACTTCTTTCAAAACAATGAAGGCTTTTATCAAGTATTTTATTTTTAGATTTAAAAAAAAACTTTAATTTCCTTGAAATTGGTACCATTAGATTTGCAAACTTTTTCTCATAATAGAAATAAATAAACAAACTCCATAACTTACACTATTTGACTGTGGTTTTAGCTATAAGCAACAGTGTAATGCAAAGGCTGATATTTGATCAGCATTTTAATTTTTAAGCCCAAATTATTTTCGAGGAAGCCCATGTGATATGCATTTGTGTGACCTGTAAATATCAACGGTCATTTTGGTTTGAAGTCATTTATCAACATAACATCTCATCTTCTGTCTGTCCTTCAACATTCCTGTAAAGGACCAATTATCAACAGTAATAAATGGGGTCTTTTTACAGGCACATTTTGCCAAGTAGAGAACTGTATTTTCATTACTTAAAAAAAAAAAAGATGTGTTCTGTCTTTCGGTGTATTATACAACACTTTTCTGTTCAGTTTGATAAAAATAAATTGTAAACTATTGGACAACTATTTGACTAAATATTTTTAATTAAAAAGATAAAAATACAAAATCATTGGGACCAAAAAATTGCACTTTTTATGATATTTCTTGATTAAATGTCTCTTAACTGTAAGAACTTGTTGTGATCGACTCAGTCATGTTCAAAAGTCCATTTTGATAAGTTATATTCATCATTTAATCAGTAATGTGCTTGTAATAAGCTACTCACATTGCCAAGGCAGGTAGGCAATGTGTGCAGAGGAGTAGTCTACAGCATTATAATGGGTGATGATACAATGATGACATATCAGATCATACACTACTTTATTACCATACTTTGTCTCAATGCAATGCATGTCCAGCATTGTAACTGGTAAAAGGAAGATTGGGGCAACTTTGTAACAGACTGCCATGGCTAGAAGGGATACCGCTTTTGTCAAATTCATGTTTTTTTTTCTTTTGTCATTTCAGCAAACCCTTTTCCAAACCTTATCCAAATTCTCCTAACCTGCTACGAAAAGTCAATTCTCACGTTCGTTTCACAAATGCTGTTTATCTTCTAGCCCTGTAACCTTTTGGGGTCTCAATTTAAGGTTAGGCACAAAGTTAATAGCAACTGTGGTTACGGTTGGGTTTAAAATCAGATAAATGGGTGGGGTTTAGCCATAATTATGACTTTGTGGCTGTATTAACTAGCGAAGATCCTGGATTAACCTCGGGAAACATCGAGAGGTGAAGCCTGCATAGCAACTGTGAAGTACGATTTTCAATTGGCGCATTAATCGAAGTGGGTGCGGCTTCACTACATATCACGAAGAATATATATTTTGCTTTCTTCAGACACCGGCTGCAAAGTCTGTTTTGTTTGTCGCAGTTTTATATTTTTTTTCAGCCTTGGAAAGAAATCATGAAAACTGTTTTGTCCGTGATCGCTTTCTGCGTCTTCCTGGGGTTCATAAACGCAAAAGAATGTAAGAGGTTAAGAGTTATCACTTTGTCATAATTATTGAAGGGATTGTCTTTGTCACCCATGACCTTCGTGAAAACAAGTTAGATATTTCCTTAACATTGTTTTAAGGAAACAATAAACAAAGTATTAGGCAGCTATTATTACTTGATACAATATTGAATTTGATGTTTACTATTAGTGCCAATATATACGCATTGAATAACATTCTTAAATGGCAAAAAAGTCTAAAAATAAATCGTAAGGTTTTTGAAGTGTTTGTTTTTATATCTATATATCATTTAACCCCTTATTTTTGTGCAAAACGTGTTTGTGAGAGTCTTCCCTTTCCATAGAGGGGTCATAATAGTTTACCGAGGTAAAGAGTGTTTGAAGATGGATATTCAACGGATATTCGCGATTTCAAACCTCAATAGCTTTCAAACCACTTGAGCCACAGACTCCAAATAAGTGTCATGATGTTGGAAAAAATTGCAGCACAACATTGCACAGGTCTTATTTTCACGATTTTGACATGAATTCGCTTTCCAAAGCTAATAAACATGTGGAAATGTGAGCAAAATGTTGTAGTCCTAGTTAGTTAGGGAGCGTAAACAAAGTTCAAACTTTTTTTTTTACATTTGAATTTCAATATCTCCTTGGTCATGTGACCTAATGACTTCAAACAGGGTTCAGAATGTCCACTGACTACCCTTCTATATTGCACACTCTTGTTTGTGTACTCTATAATCACACAGTGCAACGTACATTTTTCATAGTTTTAAATTGCAATAACTCCTTGGTCCCTAAGAAGCGTGCAGTAGATATACCCCCATATTGCATAACCTCTGGTCATGTATCTTCTATATTGTTGTACATGATTATTATTTTGACAATTAGGGGGTTCAGTCCAGTGTTGGGTTTACCCTTTTCTTTATTATTTATCTATAGTATTTTGTAGTTTTTAAGTACTTATATTCCCTGTTTTTTATTTTTCCACAGTATTTAACAGCGGTACACGATAGGAGAGAGACAGATAATATCTCCTTTTGTCGTTAATATCAACCATAAAGGAAAAGGGCAAAGTACGAGAGTCATGTTGTTATTTATCCAAAGCAGGGATGGAGAGTGAGATGGTGAGGTAGACTGGACAGGGATGGAGAGTGAGCTGGTGAGGTAGACGACAGGGATGGAGAGTGAGCTGGTGAGGTAGACTGGACAGGGATGGAGAGTGAGCTGGTGAGGTAGACTGGACAGGGATGGAGAGTGAGATGGTGAGGTAGACTGGACAGGGATGGAGAGTGAGATGGTGAGGTAGACTGGACAGGGATGGAGAGTGAGATGGTGAGGTAGACTGGACAGGGATGGAGAGTGAGCTGGTGAGGTAGACTGGACAGGGATGGAGAGTGAGATGGTGAGGTAGACTGGACAGGGATGGAGAGTGAGCTGGTGAGGTAGACTGGACAGGGATGGAGAGTGATCTGGTGAGGTAGACTGGACAGGGATGGAGACTCTTCAGTGTGGATGGGGTACAGCAGACATTAACCCTGGTTGATGTACATGTCAGAGCCTCTTCAGTGTGGATGAGGTACAGCAGACATTAACCCTGGTTGATGTACATGTCAGAGCCTCTTCAGTGTGGATGGGGTAGAGCAGACATTATCCCTGATTGATGTACATGTCAGAGCCTCTTCAGTGTGGATGGGGTAGAGCAGACATTATCCCTGGTTGATGTACATGTCAGAGCCTCTTCAGTGTGGATGGGGTAGAGCAGACATTATCCCTGGTTGATGTACATGTCAGAGCCTCTTCAGTGTGGATGGGGTAGAGCAGACATTATCCCTGGTTGATGTACATGTCAGAGACTCTTCAGTGTGGATGGGGTAGAGCAGACATTAACCCTGGTTGATGTACATGTCAGAGCCTCTTCAGTGTGGATGGGGTACAGCAGACATTAACCCTGGTTGATGTACATGTCAGAGCCTCTTCAGTGTGGATGGGGTAGAGCAGACATTAACCCTGGTTGATGTACATGTCAGAGCCTCTTCAGTGTGGATGGGGTAGAGCAGACATTAACCCTGGTTGATGTACATGTCAGAGCCTCTTCAGTGTGGATGGGGTAGAGCAGACATTAACCCTGGTGGATGTACATGTCAGAGCCTCTTCAGTGTGGATGGGGTAGAGCAGACATTATCCCTGGTGGATGTACATGTCAGAGCCTCTTCAGTGTGGATGGGGTACAGCAGACATTAACCCTGGTGGATGTACATGTCAAAGCCTCTTCAGTGTGGATGAGGTAGAGCAGACATTATCCCTGGTTGATGTACATGTCAGAGCCTCTTCAGTGTGGATGGGGTAGAGCAGACATTAACCCTGGTGGATGTACATGTCAGAGCCTCTTCAGTGTGGATGGGGTAGAGCAGACATTATCCCTGGTTGATGTACATGTCAGAGCCTCTTCAGTGTGGATGGGGTACAGCAGACATTAACCCTGGTGGATGTACATGTCAAAGCCTCTTCAGTGTGGATGAGGTACAGCAGACATTATCAACAACAAAGACTACACTTCCTGTTTGTGTTCTTACCTCTGTTGAACTCTTATCTTCATTCCTAGTTACAGCACATGGAACCACCGTTGGCAAAACATTCAATCTAAAACAAAACAAAGTGCAACACGTTATAAATAATATCAACGATGAATGACAAATTAGCCATCCATTGTGTTATATTATAAATTGTCTTAGTTGCCGTCACTGTTGTCAAAAGATTATAAACATGTTAAATAAAGTTACTAACCCAGTCAGTCTTTGGGCCACATGAACTCTGAAATCATAGGCCTGAACTGAGCACATGGCTGAACTGAACACATGGCTGAACTGAACACATGGCTGAACTGAACACATGACTGAACTGAACACATGGCTGAACTGAACACATGGCTGAACTGAACACATGGCTGAACTGAACACAACTGGCTGAACTGAACACATGGCTGAACTGAACACATGGCTGAACTGAACACATGGCTGAACTGAACACATGGCTGAACTGAACACATGGCTGAACTGAACACATGGCTGAACACATGGCTGAACTGAACACAACACATGGCTGAACTGAACACATGGCTGAACTGAACACATGGCTGAACTGAACACATGGCTGAACTGAACACATGGCTGAACTGAACACATGGCTGAACTGAACATGGCTGATGGCTGAACTGAACACATGGCTGAACTGAACACATGGCTGAACTGAACACATGGCTGAACTGAACACATGGCTGAACTGAACATGGCATGGCTGAACTGAACACATGGCTGAACTGAACACATGGCTGAACTGAACACATGGCTGAACTGAACACATGGCTGAACTGAACACATGGCTGAACTGAAACACATGGCTGAACTGAACACATGGCTGAACTGACTGAACTGAACACATGGCTGAACTGAGCACATGGCTGAACTGAACACATGGCTGAACTGAACACATGGCTGAACACACATGGCTGAACATGGCTGAACTGAACACATGGCTGAACTGAACACATGGCTGAACTGAACACATGGCTGAACTGAACACATGGCTGAACTGAACACATGGCTGAACTGAACACATGGCTGAACTGAACACATGGCTGAACTGAGCACATGGCTGAACTGAACACATGGCTGAACTGAACACATGACTGAACTGAACACATGGCTGAACTGAACACATGGCTGTCCCACACAACTCCATAAAAATAAAGAATTTACACTTACTTTGGATTAACTGTCATTACATACCGGACATGTTTAGTATATCCTCAGCCATTTCTTTTCGCAGTTGCTCCATGTGTTTTTTTGTGAAGGTTTTATATCAATTTGGGATGTTGGGGAAGTTCTGTGCAACTTCCTTTAGCCATCTACACCTAAAGAAATAAAATAAGAGTGTTTGACCTGATTGTCACATAACAGCTAACCATTCATTATATAAAATATAACCATCAAACCTGCATTACAGCTGAAGGTGTCCTGCTGCATGATGAGAGTTATTTCCCCTTCCTTTCCACTTCCTGTCCACCCAGTATTCTATTTTTTTGAATTGTAAACGTAATGGAAGTCTGATTAGTTTATAGGCAAATGAATACACAAGCCACATTTGTATGCTGTTTTCCTTATCACTATAATCTAGTAGAGGTCATTTCCTTCATGCCCCCATTCTACACAAAGCCTAAATTATAGGCACTGAACTATTTACAGGACAAAAAATAAATAAATAGCATATAGGATCCAACCCTCACAGAGTGAATAAATGTAGAGCGTTTGTAGACTTTAAGAAAAAAAATATGAAGTGACAGTTTCATCCCCCCCCCCCAAAATGTTGTTGCATTGATGCATTGTGTCTTCTAACTGTCCAAGAATAGGATCCAAAGTGTTTGGAAATATTTGTTACCCATAAATACAAAGGAGGAGGTGTATCCTCGTACCTCTGGCACGTCAGTCAGACTGACAGGCTGTGTAAAAACCTTTATGATGGGGCCGGCAACAGAGTGCCCATTGGCTAAGCACCACAGGGACCAATCAGGAGAGATGGAGTTCCCATTGGCTAAGCACCACAGAGACCAATCAGGAGAGATGGAGTTCCCATTGGCTAAGCACCACAGGGACCAATCAGGAGAGATGGAGTTCCCATTGGCTAAGCACCACAGGGACCAATCAGGAGAGATGGAGTTCCCATTGGCTAAGCACCACAGAGACCAATCAGGAGAGATGGAGTTCCCATTGGCTAAGCACCACAGAGACCAATCAGGAGAGATGGAGTTCCCATTGGCTAAGCACCACAGAGACCAATCAGGAGAGATGGAGTTCCCATTGGCTAAGCACCACAGAGACCAATCAGGAGAGATGGAGTTCCCATTGGCTAAGCACCACAGGGACCAATCAGGAGAGATGGAGTTCCCATTGGCTAAGCACCACAGGGACCAATCAGGAGAGATGGACTTCCCATTGGCTAAGCACCACAGAGACCAATCAGGAGAGAATACATACAGGTCAAGGGTGCCAATTGAAAGTCAAGGGGTGTGTCTGTGGCTTTAGGATTACTCTCTATTTACAGAGAAACCCCTGTGGTTCAAGTCAAGAGCTACTCTTCCCCTTTTCTGTCTGCTCTGCGCATGTCTGAGAGTGACAGAGCCATACAACCATTTGCGGATCTTTTCAGTGTCCAGGTGAAAGATAGTTATTGGGAGGCTGGAACATTTTGTTTAACTTCAAAAACATTTTTTTAAACACCCATGTAAAATGAAGGCCTGCAAGAGCTTACAGATTTAAGTCTAATAGCATGTGAGACGAAAGTAGACAAACATCAGAGTGTGAGATATGAAGGTATAGTCAGAGGACATTCTGAACCTTGTTTGAAGTCAGTAGGTCACATGACCAGGGAGCTATTGAAGTTTAGAATGTTGAAAAATTCATGTAAAATCATGTGACCTGCCTGACTGTACCATTCCCTCCTCCCCCTGTAGCTCCCCCCAAGGTGCAGGTGTACAGCCGTAACCCAGGGCAACATGGGAAGGACAACACCCTGATCTGTCACGTGAGTGGCTTCCACCCCCCTGACATCAGCATCCAGCTCCTGAAGAACGGCATGGAGATCCCCGACGCCAAGCAGACAGACCTGGCCTTCGAACAGGGATGGCAGTTCCACCTCACCAAGAGTGTTGGATTCACACCAGCCAGCGGAGAGGAGTACACCTGCAGAGTCCGTCACCTGAAGGATCTGAAGACCTACACCTGGGGTGAGTTACTAGTGTAGTTAGAGGAGTAGTACACCTGGGGTGAGTTAAGACCTACACCTGGGGTTGAGTAGTTAGTAGGAGTTACACCTGGGGTGAGTTACTAGTGTAGTAGTTAGAGGACCTACACCTGGGGTGAGTTACTAGTGTAGTTAGAGGAGTACACCTGGGGTGAGTTACTAGTGTAGTTAGAGGAGGGGTACACCTGGGGTGAGTTACTAGTATAGTTAGTAGTTAGAGGAGTACACCTGGGGTGAGTTACTAGTGTAGTTAGAGGAGTACACCTGGGGTGAGTTACTAGTGTAGTTAGAGGAGTAAACCTGGGGTGAGTTACTAGTGTAGTTAGTACACCTGGGGTGAGTTACTAGTGTAGTTAGAGTACACCTGAAGAATCTGGGGGTGAGTTACTAGTGTAGTTAGAGGAGTACACCTGGGGTGAGTTAGTTACTAGTTAGTTAGAGGAGTACACCTGGGGTGAGTTACTAGTGTAGTTAGAGGAGTACACCTGGGGTGAGTTACTAGTATAGTTAGTAGTTAGAGGAGTACACCTGAGTTAGTGTAGTTAGAGGAGTACACCTGGGGTGAGTTACTAGTGTAGTTAGAGGAGTAAACCTGGGGTGAGTTACTAGTGTAGTTAGAGGAGTACACCTGGGGTGAGTTACTAGTAAATTACACCTGGGGTGAGTTACTCACCTGGGGTGAGTTACTAGTGTAGTTAGAGGAGTACACCTGGGGTGAGTTACTAGTGTAGTTACCCTGCAGAGTCCGCCACCTGAAGAATCTGAAGACCTACACCTGGGGTGAGTTACTAATGTAGTTAGGTGAGTACACCTGGGGTGAGCAGTTAGTAGTTACCCTGGGGGTGAGTTCTAATGGTTAGCTGTTTAGGTGAGTAGTTAGAGTACACCTGGGGTGAGTTACTAGTGTAGTTAGAGGAGTACACCTGGGGTGAGTTACTTGTAGTTCTATGGAGCTGGGGTGAGTTACTAGGTTAGTAGTGAGTTGGGGTGACCCTAGTATAGTTAGTAGTTAGAGGAGTACACCTGGGGTGAGCTACTGTATTTAGTAGTTAGATGAGCAGTATAGTTAGTAGTTAGAGGAGTACACCTGAGTTACTAGTGTAGTTAGAGGAGTACACCTGGGGTGAGCTACTAGTATTTAGTATGGAGCTGTTTACTAGTATAGTTAGTAGTTAGAGCACCTGGGGTGAGTTACTAGTATAGTTAGGAGTTAGAGGAGTACACCTGGGGTGAGTTACTAGTGTAGTTAGAGGAGTACCCTGGGGTCCTTACTAGTATTTAGTAGTTAGGAGCTGTTTAGGTGATGAGCACCTTGAGTTAGTGTTAGGAGTACACCTGGGGTGATTCTATGTAGTTAGCTGTTTAGGTGATGAGCAGCTTGACCCTGGGATCCTATTCTTATGGAGCTGTTTAGGTGTTATGAGCAGCTTGACCCTGTCCTTCAAACCCGGGTATTCTATTAACTGGCTCCTGTGTTTGTGTGTGACCATCATCACCTGCAGTTTGTTTAGGTGATGAGCAGCTTGACCCTGTCCTTCTATTCTATGGAGCTGTTTAGGTGATGAGCAGCTTGACCCTGTCCTTCTATTCTATATGAAGCTGTTTAGGTGATGAGCAGCTTGACCCTGTCCTTCTATTCTATGGAGCTGTTTAGGTGATGAGCAGCTTGACCCTGTCCTTCTATTCTATTGAGCTGTTTAGGTGATGAGCAGCTTGACCCTGTCCTTCTATTCTATGGAGCTGTTTAGGTGATGAGCAGCTTGACCCTGTCATTCCATTCTATGGAGCTGTTTAGGTGATGAGCAGCTTGACCCTGTCCTTCTATTCTAATGGAGCTGTTTAGGTGATGAGCAGCTTGACCCTGTCCTTCTATTCTATGGAGCTGTTTAGGTGATGAACAGCTTGACCCTGTCCTTAATGTCTATTTGTGTCACGCCCTGACCTCAGAGATCCTTATTTATTCTCTATGTTTGGTTGGGTCAGGGTGTGACTCTGGTGGGAAAATCTATGTTTTCTATTTCTTTGTTGTTTTTGCCATGTGTGGTTCCCAATCAGAGGCAGCTGTCTATCGTTGTCTCTGATTGGGGATCATATATATAAGTAGTGAATTTCCGTTTGGGTTTTGTGGGGTGTTGTTTTCTGTTTAGTGTGTTACCTGACAGAACTGTTTGCTTTCAAGTTATTTTGTTTGAGTGTTTTTTTTTTAAATAATAAAAATCACGAACACTTTCCACGCTGCACTTTGGTCCACTCCTTTGGTCCACTCCTTTGGTCCACTCCTTTGGTCCACTCCTTTGGTCCACTCCTTTGGTCCACTCCTTTGGTCCACTCCTTTGGTCCACTCCTTTGGTCCACTCCTTTGGTCCACTCCTTTGGTCCACTCCTTTGGTCCACTCCTTTGGTCCACTCCTTTGGTCCACTCCTTTGGTCCACTCCTTTCGACAATAGCCGTTACAAGTTGATTGTTGGGTTAAAATACTAAATCCCATTTTACTGGCATAAGCCATGGTAGGATTGTAGTTAGTTGGGAGTCTGAATGTAAAAACAATAACATTGCTGTCTGTGTTCTTGTTGTTTTCTCCAGAGGCAGATATGTAAGGATCTGGAACAGGACATAATGGTAGGTATTCAGATTCATTAATTTATATTTATTTATAATAGTAATATATGCCATTTTGTAGATGTTTTAATCCAATGTGATTTACAGTCATGCGTGTCTATACACTACCGTTCAGTTTGGGGTCACTTAGAAATTTCCTTGTTTTTGAAAGAAAAGCTTCTTTTTTTTGTCCATTAAATAACATCAAATTGATCAGAAATACAGTGTTGACATTGTTAATGTTGTAAATGACTATTGTAGCTGGAAACTGCTGATTTTTAATGGAATATCTACATAGGCGTACAGAGGGCCATTATCAGCAACCATCACTCCTGTGTTCCAATGGCACGTTGTGTTAGCTAATCCAAGTTTATCATTTTAAAAGGCTAATTGATCCTGAGAAAACCCTTTTGCAGTTATGTTAGAACAGCTGAAAACTGTTGTTCTGATTAAAGAAGCAACAAAACTGGCCTTCTTTAGACTAGTTGAGTATCTGGAGCATCAGCATTTGTGGGTTCGATTACAGGCTCAAAATGGCCAGAAACAAATCACTTTCTTCTGAAACGTGTCAGTCTATTATTGTTCTGAGAAATGAAGGCTATTCCATGCGAGAAATTGCCAAGAAACTGAAGATCGCGTACAACACTGTGTACTACTCCCTTCACAGAACAGCGCAAACTGAAGCTAACCAGAAAAGAAATAGGAGTGGGAGGCCCCGGTGCACAATTGAGAAAGAGGACAAGTACATTAGAGTGTCTAGTTTGAGGTTCTTCAGGAAGCATGGGGTGAAATCTCTTCAAATGACTTCAACAAACTGACAACTATAATGCCAAAGATCTGCTAGGCTTTAATTGCTGCAAAAAGCTACGTTTGAAGGACACAATTATTATTTCAATTAAAAATCATTACCGGTATTTATAAAACCTTGTCAACGTCTTGACTATATTTCATATTCATTTTAAAACTAATTTCATGTATGTTTTCATGGAAGACAAGGACATTTCGAAGTGACCCCAAACTTTTGAATGTATTTATTGAAACTGTATCTAATTAGATTAACTGTAACTAGATTAAATCATAACTAAAACTCCTACCTTTACCCATCTTTCTGAACAGGGGGCCATTCCATCTGTGACCAGCCCTACACTAGATCTGAGATGACTGTAATTTTCCCTGCTCAACATGGGCTTTCATTTTCATTTTTGATAACACTTTGTGCCAAGGTGCCAGTTTCAAGGGTTTCGAGTTTTAGAGAATCATTACTAAATACTTAAATGATTACAGTTGTGTGGGTGACCTCTTCTAGAAAATCTGCCAGTACTTCTGGCTGAGAATCCAATGTGTGGGTGACCTCTTCTAGAAAATCTGTCTGTACTTCTGGCTGAGAATACAATGTGTGGGTGACCACTTCTAGAAAATCTGTCTGTACTTCTGGCTGAGAATCCAATGTGTGGGTGACCACTTCTAGAAAATCTGTCTGTACTTCTGGCTGAGAATCCAATGTGTGGGTGACCACTTCTAGAAAATCTGTCTGTACTTCTGGCTGAGAATCCAATGTGTGGGTGACCACTTCTAGAAAATCTGTCTGTACTTCTGGCTGAGAATCCAATGTGTGGGTGACCACTTCTAGAAAATCTGTCTGTACTTCTGGCTGAGAATCCAATGTGTGGGTGACCACTTCTAGAAAATCTGTCTGTACTTCTGGCTGAGAATCCAATGTGTGGGTGACCACTTCTAGAAAATCTGTCTGTACTTCTGGCTGAGAATCCAATGTGTGGGTGACCACTTCTAGAAAATCTGTCTGTACTTCTGGCTGAGAATCCAATGTGTGGGTGACCACTTCTAGAAAATCTGCCGGTATTTCTGGCTGAGAATCACGTTCTTTTCTATAAAAACAATAATTAATGATGGATCAAGTATATTCATTATATATTTTTTTAGACGTGTGGGGACTCCTTGTAGTCCTTTAATATCCTTGAAGTTGGTACCATTAAGTTGTGAGCACTATTTTTTTTTAAACATCATTTTAAACACCTTTTGTTGATGTGGTTTTAGTTACAAGCACAAATCGTCAACAATGTAAAATTTGATTAAAAATATATTTAAAAGCCCAAATAATTTGCAGAACATCCATTGTTGTATTTGCTTATAAACTAGAAAAGTCCTTTTTGCTTTGGAGTCATTTTTTTCATCAACACCATGAAATCAAATCTTGTGTCCTTCAATGTTTCTGTAAATTACCAGTTATCAACAGTCTAATAAAATAGTCGTTTTTTATTTATTTTTAGGAATATTGTTTGATAATTAGAGAACTGTATTTTTACGATGGGTTTTCTTTCAAAAGCAGCGTCTGTTTTTCAATCTTTGAGTGACACAGAACCAGGGTCAGTCCCCAGAGGACTGGAGTTGTGCCTATCCCTGGTCTACAGTGTTGTCAGAATGTTTATTTTAGCAACGCCCATATATGTATGTCCGTACAGTGTTGTCAGAATGTTTATTTTAGGAACGCCCATATATGTATGTCCCTACAGTGTTGTCAGAATGTTTATTTTAGGAACGCCCATATATGTATGTCCCTACAGTGTTGTCAGAATGTTTATTTTAGGAACGCCCATATATGTATGTCCCTACAGTGTTGTCAGAATGTTTATTTTAGGAACGCCCATATATGTATGTCCATACCGTTTGTAAAACACAAATGTAATTTTTTAAAAGATGGCTGTTCTGGACAAGACCAAAAAAACAAGACATTGGTGCATTCTTACTGGGGTGTAGCCTACCATGTCCTGCAATGGAATTTTATGAATGCTCATGTGGTAGGCCCACCGTTTGTAAAACAGGCTGTTGCATTGGATTTATTAGTCCCGATTCCTGTTGACTAATCAATTTGGATACAAACTTGAAACCGCTGACTGTGACATTTTATACTACTGGACAGCTGTTGTGAGTAGCCTGGTCGGCTGACCGTGACATTTTATACTACTGGACAGCTGTTGTGAGTAGCCTGGTCGGCTGACCGTGACATTTTATACTACTGGACAGCTGTTGTGAGTAGCCTGGTCGGCTGACCGTGACATTTTATACTACTGGACAGCTGTTGTGAGTAGCCTGGTCGGCTGACCATGACATTTTAAACTACTGGACAGCCGTTGTGAGTAGCCTGGTCGGCCATTTTACTTTTTTGACCTGTCCTGTTTTTAGAATATGTTGTTTGTTAATGTCAGCAGTTTTTATTTTTTTATTTATTTGATTGAGTGTGATTTAGGTCAGGCTATTTGATCAGAGAAACCTGCATGATGTAAAAAAAGTTTTCTGGCTCATTACATTGTCATACATTTTTATCTCTGCTATAGAAGAGGCCACATCCTCTTTCTACCAGATGCTATATCTGACGGAATGTAGCACTGCATCTCTCCAACGGCACCCTGGAGAGGCATGCTGGGAATGGACTAGATAAATATTTGGAGTCCCTGCCTTTGACTAAGTGGGCACTTCTTATCACAGGGCGGCGTCAGCGCTCACCTAAAAAGCCCATATGCCACTGGTTGAGAGAAGTTGTTGGAGGTGTGTCTTGTTCAGTTTAGCTCAGAAAATGCCACTCTCATCAATCTGCTGCCATACACCTCATCCTGCCTAATGAGAGGTCCTGGTCTCACCTCATCCTGCCCAATGAGAGGACCTGGTCTCACCTCATCCTGCCTAATGAGAGGCTCTGGTCCCACCTCATCCTGCCTAATGAGAGGCCCTGGTCTCACCTCATCCTGCCTAATGAGAGGACAGGTTCTGGGTCTCACCTCATCCTGCCTAATGAGAGGACCAGCCCCGGTCTCACATCATCCCTCCTAATGAGAGGACAGGTTCTGGGTCTCACCTCATCCTGCCTAATGAGAGGACCAGCCCCGGTCTCACCTCATCCCTCCTAATGAGAGGAACGTGCACAGAACACTGTTCTGTTGAGTTTTATAAAAAACTACATTGTGACATTGTGAACTATTGACATGACTTACTTAGTCCTTTAGGTTCTTATGTGGAACATAGGGCTTCCAGGAGACAGAGCCACTGCTGCTCTTCTGACTTTTGGGGAGGGGTTTTCATGACAGGACATTCATTGGAATCAAAAATCCTTGTGAACAAAAAATGCTCATTTATATGTTGACATGATTGATATCTCTTGATGAAATATCTCTAAAGATCTCAGTCGTTGTCTACGGCCGTTTTTTGAGAAGTTATATTTCTATATTATTATCAATGAGTAAATCAGTGAAATACTTGTAATAAGCTAATCACATTTCCAAGGCAGGAAGGCAATGAATGCAGAGCAGTAATCTACAGCAGTGGTCACCAACCTTTTTTCTGAGTCAAGATCACTTTCTTGAGTAAAAACGCAAGCCGATGATCTACCGCTGAGATTTATTTTAGAAACATTACTTTAAAAACATAAGTCTATTCAACATTAACCAATTATAAACAGTTCTGTAGCAATGAGGTTTGTGCAGTAGGCTATAGGCCCAGTACATTATCACTGCATATTGGCTAAGCTTCAATTGCCCTGCTAATGGGTAAAAGCTTCAATTGCCCTGCTAATGGATAAAAACCTTTTAATCAGGGCAAGGTGTCTGGTAACATGACTGAATACAAACAGTGCAGCTATTCCCTCCGCAAGGCTATCAAACAAGCTAAGCGCCAGTACAGAGACAAAGTAGAATCTCAATTCAACGGCTCAGACACAAGAGGCATGTGGCAGGGTCTACAGTCAATCACGGACTACAGGAAGAAACCCAGCCCAGTCACGGACCAGGATGTCTTGCTCCCAGGCAGACTAAATAACTTTTTTGCCCGCTTTGAGGACAATACAGTGCCACTGACACGGCCTGCAACGAAAACATGCAGTCTCTCCTTCACTGCAGCCGAAGTGAGTAAGACATTTAAACATGTTAACCCTCGCAAGGCTGCAGGCCCAGACGGCATCCCCAGCCGCGCCCTCAGAGCATGCGCAGACCAGCTGGCCGGTGTGTTTACGGACATATTCAACCAATCCCTATACCAGTCTGCTGTTCCCACATGCTTCAAGAGGGCCACCATTGTTCCTGTTCCCAAGAAAGCTAAGGTAACTGAGCTAAACGACTACCGCCCGTAGCACTCACATCCGTCATCATGAAGTGCTTTGAGAGACTAGTCAAGGACCATATCACCTCCACCCTACCTGACACCCTTGACCCACTCCAATTTGCTTACCGCCCAAATAGGTCCACAGACGATGCAATCTCAACCACACTGCACACTGCCCTAACCCATCTGGACAAGAGGAATACCTATGTGAGAATGCTGTTCATCGACTACAGCTCGGCATTCAACACCATAGTACCCTCCAAGCTCGTCATCAAGCTCGAGACCCTGGGTCTCGACCCCGCCCTGTGCAACTGGGTACTGGACTTCCTGACGGGCCGCCCCAGGTGGTGAGGGTAGGCAACAACATCTCCTCCCCGCTGATCCTCAACACTGGGGCCCCACAAGGGTGCGTTCTGAGCCCTCTCCTGTACTCCCTGTTCACCCACGACTGCGTGGCCACGCACGCCTCCAACTCAATCATCAAGTTTGCGGACGACACAACAGTGGTAGGCTTGATTACCAACAACGACGAGACGGCCTACAGGGAGGAGGTGAGGGCCCTCGGAGTGTGGTGTCAGGAAAATAACCTCACACTCAACGTCAACAAAACTAAGGAGATGATTGTGGACTTCAGGAAACAGCAGAGGGAACACCCCCATCCACATCGATGGGACAGTAGTGGAGAGGGTAGCAAGTTTTAAGTTCCTCGGCATACACATCACAGACAAACTGAATTGGTCCACTCACACAGACAGCATCGTGAGGAAGGCGCAGCAGCGCCTCTTCAACCTCAGGAGGCTGAAGAAATTCGGCTTGTCACCAAAAGCACTCACAAACTTCTACAGATGCACAATCGAGAGCATCCTGGCGGGCTGTATCACCGCCTGGTATGGCAACTGCACCGCCCTCAACCGTAAGGCTCTCCAGAGGGTAGTGAGGTCTGCACAACGCATCACCGGGGGCAAACTACCTGCCCTCCAGGACACCTACACCACCCGATGCTACAGGAAGGCCATAAAGATCATCAAGGACATCAACCACCCGAGCCACTGCCTGTTCACCCCGCTGTCATCCAGAAGGCGAGGTCAGTACAGGTGCATCAAAGCTGGGACCGAGAGACTGAAAAACAGCTTCTATCTCAAGGCCATCAGACTGTTAAACAGCCACCACTAACATTGAGTGGCTACTGCCAACACACTGTCAATGACACTGACTCTACTCCAGCCACTTTAATCATGGGAATTGATGGGAAATGATGTAAATATATCACTAGCCACTTTAAACAATGCTACCTTATATAATGTTACTTACCCTACATTATTCATCTCATATGCATACGTAGATACTGTACTCTATATCATCGACTGCATCCTTATGTAATACATGTATCACTAGCCACTTTAACTATGCCACTTGGTTTACATACTCATCTCATATGTATATACTGTACTCGATATCATCTACTGTATCTTGCCTATGCTGCTCTGTACCATCACTCATTCATATATCCTTATGTACATATTCTTTATCCCCTTACACTGTGTTATAAGACAGTAGTTTTTTTGGAATTGTTAGTTAGATTACTTGTTCGTTATTACTGCATTGTCGGAACTAGAAGCACAAGCATTTCGCTACACTCGCATTAACATCTGCTAACCATGTGTATGTGACAAATAAAATTTTATTTGATTTGATAATGTTGTTCTCAGACCATTAAGAAATTAAATTTCAACATGTTAGCTACAGTATATGATCACACTGGTAATAGATTAATTGTTGTATTGCTTGTGAGGCACAGCTGAGTGAGGATAATAATTAGCTTCTTTTTGTTTTCTGGACTGATGACCTGGATCTGATGGTCAGTCTGAGGGGAGGGAGAGAGCAGTGGTGAGGCTGTCTATCACCTGACTCACCGTCCCTCCTCTCTCCCACCCTCCACTGAAAATATGCCCCAACAGGGTCCAGCTGTGACATCATCTCTCAGAGCAGTGCATCTCTCAGGGTTTCTATGGTGCCACCTACTGTGACATCATCTCTCAGGGTTTCTATGGAGCCACCTACTGTGACATCATCTCTCAGGGTTTCTATGGTGCCACCTACTGTGACATCATCTCTCAGGGTTTCTATGGTGCCACCTACTGTGACATCATCTCTCAGGGTTTCTATGGTGCCACCTACTGTGACATCATCTCTCAGGGTTTCTATGGTGCCACCTACTGTGACATCATCTCTCAGGGTTTCTATGGTGCCACCTACTGTGACATCATCTCTCAGGATTTCTATGGTGCCACCTACTGTGACATCATCTCTCAGGGTTTCAATGCTGCCACCTACTGTGACATCATCTCTAATAATTACAATTTAACATTAACACTGGAGTGATAGATGTGCAGATGATGATGTAGAGGAGTAGTAGTGAAGTAGAGATACTGGGGTGCAAAAGAGCAAGAGGATAAATAACAATAAATAACAAATAATAATATTTTAATGACCTTTTATTACCCCAGCACAAGGTGCACCTGTGGAATTATCATGCTGTTTTATCAGCTTCTTACTATGCCACACCTGTCAGGTGGATAGATTATCTTGGCAAAGGAGAAATGCTCACCAATACGGATGTAAACAAATGTGTGAACAACAATTGAGAGCAGTAAGCTTTTTGTGCATAGGGATCATTTCTGTGATCTTTTATTTCAACTCATGAAACCTGGGACGAACACTACATATTGGTTTTATATTTTTGTTCACCATGGCTATACTGTACCTAGCCTTTAGCTATACTTTACTATGACTATACTGTACCTAGCCTTTAGCTATACTTTACTATGACTATACTGTACCTAGCCTTTAGCTATACTTTACTATGACTATACTGTACCTAGCCTTTCAGCCTTTTACTATGACTATACTGTACCTAGCCTTTACTATTTACTATGACTGTACCTATACTTTACTATGACTATACTGTACCTAGCCTTTAGCTATACTTTACTGGCTATACTGTACCTAGCCTTTAGCTATACTTTACTATGACTATACTGTACCTAGCCTTTAGCTATACTTTACTATGACTATACTGTACCTAGCCTTTAACTATACTTTACTATGACTATACTGTACCTAGCCTTTAGCTATACTTTACTATGACTATACTGTACCTAGCCTTTAGCTATACTTTACTATGGCTATACTGTACCTAGCCTTTCACCATACTTTATTGTGACTATACTGTACATGACTTTGCTTTTTCAACATACTTTTATCTCTGCGTTATATGTGCAACATTGTAACTAATAAAATGAAGACTGCGTCAACTTTGTAACTGACTGCATCAGGCTGCCTAGAGAAGCATCAACAGGAGAAGACTGCATAGCAACTGTGAAGTAGGATTTTCAATTGGTGCATAAATCGAAAGAGGGTGTGGCTTCACTACATTGAGGAAAATATATATTTTACTTTCAGTTTCATTTCTTTGTTTGCGACAGTTGGTTTTGTCCAGTTTGACATATTTTTCAGCGTTGGAAAGACTTGGAAAATTTTTTATCATGAAAACGGTTTTTTCCGTAGTTGCTTTCTGCGTCGTGTTGGTGACCATAAACGCAAGAGAATGTAAGTAAAGTATAGGAATTACTTTGTAATTATGATTAGGCTATATTGGTGGGATTGTGTTGTGTACGATCTTAATTTGAAAGGCCTCACCAACGACGTTCCTGAAAACAATTATGTATTTCCTTAATTTATGTCTTAAATCGACAGCAAATGTGTACTTTGTATGGGTTACACTTTTTAAGCAAATGTATATTGAGCAGAGAGATTACTATTTTATTTTTATAGTGAGAATAAGATAATAAACTTCTGTGATACAGATTATGTGTGTGCGGGCACCTGCCTGACTGTACCATTCCCTCTTCCCCCTGTAGCTCCCCCCAAGGTGCAGGTGTACAGCCGTAACCCAGGGCAACATGGGAAGGACAACACCCTGATCTGTCACGTGAGTGGCTTCCACCCCCCTGACATCAGCATCCAGCTCCTGAAGAACGGCATGGAGATCCCCGACGCCAAGCAGACAGACCTGGCCTTCGAACAGGGATGGCAGTTCCACCTCACCAAGAGTGTTGGATTCACACCAGCCAGCGGAGAGGAGTACACCTGCAGAGTCCGTCACCTGAAGAATCTGAAGACCTACACCTGGGGTGAGTTACTAGTGTAGTTAGAGGAGTACACCTGGGGTGAGTTACTAGTATAGTTAGAGGAGTACACCTGGGGTGAGTACACCTGGGGTGAGTTACTAGTGTAGTTAGACACCTGGGGTGAGTACACCACCTGGGGTGAGTTACTAGTGTAGTTAGGGGTGAGTTAGTTAGAGGAGTACACCTGGGGTGAGTTACTAGTATAGTTAGTAGTTAGAGGAGTACACCTGGGGTGAGTTACTACTAGTATAGTTAGTAGTTAGAGTAGTTAGAGTACACCTGGGGTGAGTTACTAGTATAGTTAGTAGTTAGAGGAGTACACCTGGGGTGAGTTACTAGTATAGTTAGTAGTTAGTTAGAGGAGTACACCTGGGGTGAGTTACTAGTATAGTTAGAGGAGTACACCTGGGGTGAGTTACTAGTGTAGTTTAGTTAGAGGAGTACACCTGGGGTGAGTTACTAGTGTAGTTAGTACACCTGGGGTGAGTGTAGTTAGGAGTACACCTGGGGTGAGTTACTAGTATAGTTAGTACACCTGGGGTGAGTTACTAGTGGTTAGTAGTACACCTGGGGTGAGTTACTAGTGTAGTTAGAGGAGTACACCTGGGGTGAGTTACTAGTATAGTTAGTAGTTAGAGGAGTACACCTGGGGTGAGTTACTAGTATAGTTAGTAGTTAGAGGAGTACACCTGGGGTGAGTTACTAGTATAGTTAGTAGTTAGAGGAGTACACCTGGGGTGAGTTACTAGTGTAGTTAGAGGAGTACACCTGGGGTGAGTTACTAGTATAGTTAGTAGTTAGAAGAGTACACCTGGGGTGAGCTACTAGTATAGTTAGTAGTTAGAGGAGTACACCTGGGGTGAGCTACTAGTATAGTTAGTAGTTAAAGTACATCTGCAGAGTCCCACACATACACACGTTGCTAAGTTCTATTTCACAATCTGACTTCTGTGTGTGTGTGTGTGTGTGTGTGTGTGTGTGTGTGTGTGTGTGTGTGTGTGTGTGTGTGTGTGTGTGTGTGTGTGTGTGTGTGTGTGTGTGTGTGTGTGTGTGAGTGAGAGAGAGTTAATCATAATATGCCATTGACTGACAGAAACCAACTTTTCCTATTTCCTCTACAGAATCAGATATGTAAGGCTTCGGTGTTCATCGCTGCAGGTGTGTATGTCTGATCATTTCATTTGTAGAGAAACCGTCTATTTAGCTGGCAGTTCTTTAGCTTTGGTCACTAACAATTGGTGGTTATTGTAATACTGTAGAGAGCTGAATAGGGCTGGGAGATATGGTAGGGCTGGGCGATATTTAACAATACATTTAATGAACATGTTACATTGTTGACAGCACATTGTTTAAAGTTGTGCACTTTAAATGTAGCCTACAGCTCTGAGGACAAAGTAATTGTTTTTATCTTCAAGCTAATGTTTCAAAAAATCTCATGGACTATCGGGTTGCATTTTACATGAACAGGTGTTTTACTATCAGAGCATTTAGCCCTCTGGTCAGCCCTGACAATGGTATGCTGTCTTCCCTACTTCTAATAACGGTGAGCCTACAGCACCAACGGAGGGTCTGACAGAATCAATCAGTTCTATGACTTCTTTCACTGTTACTGTTAGCCTAGGCTACTGTTAGCCCAAACACTGTTACTGTTAGCCTAGGCTACTGTTAGCCCAAACACTGTTACTGTTAGCCTACGCTACTGTTAGCCCAAACACTGTTACTGTTAGCCTAGGCTACTGCTAGCCCAAACACTGTTACTGTTAGACAAACACTGTTGCTGTTAGCCTAAGCTACTGCTAGCCCAAACACTGTTACTGTTAGACAAACACTGTTACTGTTAGCCGAGGCTACTGTTAACCCAAACACTGTTACTGTTAGCCCAAACACTGTTACTGTTAGCCTAGGCTACTGTTAGCCCAAACACTGTTACTGTTAGCCTAGGCTACTGTTAGACAAACACTGCTGCTGTTAGCCTAGGCTACTGTTAGACAAACACTGCTGCTGTTAGCCTAGGCTACTGTTAGCCAAACACTGTTGCTGTTAGCCTAGGCTACTGTTAGCCAAACACTGTTGCTGTTAGCCTAGGCTACTGTTAGCCAAACACTGTTGCTGTTAGCCTAGGCTACTGTTAGCCAAACACTGTTACTGTTAGCCTAGGCTACTGTTAGCCCAAACACTGTTACTGTTAGCCTAGGCTACTGTTAGCCCAAACACTGTTGCTGTTAGCCTAGGCTACTGTTAGCCAAACACTGTTGCTGTTAGCCTAGGCTACTGTTAGCCCAAACACTGTTGCTGTTAGCCTAGGCTACTGTTAGCCCAAACACTGTTGCTGTTAGCCTAGGCTACTGTTAGCCCAAACACTGTTGCTGTTAGCCTAGGCTGCTGTTAGCCAAAAACACACATCTGAATAGCACCCTAAGAACCGCAATCTGGATAGCTGAAAAGAAAGCATGATATTATTTGAATAGTGGAATATTCAAGTGAAATAATTTCAAATGCCCATCCATAGGGTGGCAACACATACATTCTAAATTATTTCAATGGGGCCATTCTCCATTCTGATTGGTTTAATAAACTGTTCAATAAAACTTCAAACAAAAATAATCATCTTTAGCATGTTCATACGTTTCTGCATTTCCTGCACTCACATTTGAGATCATTTCCACACTGCCACAATAGGGCAGCACGATATGGGCAAACAATCGCAGCCGTGTTTTTTTTAACCAAATATTGCAATTGTGATTTAGATCAAAACACCTGGGGTTAGAATCAGTTAGAATCATGGAAATAGAATGAATATTCTAATTCTATTGTTAGAATATAATGGTGGGCACTTTGAATACGGTGTTGTCTGACATCCTACGGTGTTGTCTGACATCCTACGGTGTTGTCTGACATCCTACGGTGTTGTCTGACATCCTAGGGTAATTTAACAAACCTAACATTGAAATACCTTTTTATAGAAGGTGAAGTAAAAACCCAAACTGGTCCATGCATCAATACCGGTGTATAGTCAAATATGGTATATCGCCCAGCCCTAGTACTGCATACTGTGTAATATATACGCTCTACTGAAGTAAGCATGAACCATTGTGGAAATGAAATGTGGATGAGATGAATGACTTGTTGTTGTTGTTGACAACCACAGAATACACCAGCCTCCGAGAATCTCCACTCCTGATATTCCTGGGAATCATCTCCACAACACTGTCCTGTCAAAATCATCTCCACGACACTGTCCTGTCAAAATCATCTCCACGACACTGTCCTGTCAAAATCATCTCCACGACACTGTCCTGTCAAAACTCATCTCCACGACACTGTCCTGTCAAAATCATCTCCACAACACTGTCCTGTCAAAACTCATCTCCACAACACTGTCCTGTCAAAACTCATCTCCACAACACTGTCCTGTCAAAACTCATCTCCACAACACTGTCCTGTCAAAACTCATCTCCACAACACTGTCCTGTCAAAACTCATCTCCACAACACTGTCCTGTCAAAACTCATCTCCACAACACTGTCCTGTCAAAACTCATCTCCACAACACTGTCCTGTCAAAACTCATCTCCACAACACTGTCCTGTCAAAACTCATCTCCACAACACTGTCCTGTCAAAACTCATCTCCACAACACTGTCCTGTCAAAACTCATCTCCACAACACTGTCCTGTCAAAACTCATCTCCACAACACTGTCCTGTCAAAACTCATCTCCACAACACTGTCCTGTCAAACTCATCTCCACAACACTGTCCTGTCAAAACTCATTTCCACAACACTGTCCTGTCAAAACTCATCTCCACAACACTGTCCTGTCAAAACTCATCTCCACAACACTGTCCTGTCAAAACTCATCTCCACAACACTGTCCTGTCAAAACTCATCTCCACAACACTGTCCTGTCAAAACTCATCTCCACAACACTGTCCTGTCTAAACTCATCTCCACAACACTGTCCTGTCAAAACTCATCTCCACAACACTGTCCTGTCAAAACTCATCTCCACAACACTGTCCTGTCAAAACTCATCTCCACAACACTGTCCTGTCTAAACACTGCAGGTGAAATCTGTAATGACTCTCTGCACATTGTGACTGATCATTGAACTTAATTTGTATTTTATTTGACCAGTGCTTGATTTGTGTTGTATTTGATGTGTGTAAGGAATGAAGCTCATGTCTGTGGGATTGTAAATCTGCACCAGAGGAGAAACACCCTAACTGCAGCCAGGCTTATAATGTGTTACCCTAACTGCAGCCAGGCTTATAATGTGTTACCCTAACTGCAGCCAGGCTTATAATGTGTTACCCTAACTGCAGCCAGGCTTATAATGTGTTACCCTAACTGCAGCCAGACTTATAATGTGTTTACCCTAACTGCAGCCAGGCTTATAATGTGTTACCCTAACTGCAGCCAGGCTTATAATGTGTTACCCTAACTGCAGCCAGGCTTATAATGTGTTACCCTAACTGCAGCCAGGCTTATAACGTGTTACCCTAACTGCAGCCAGGCTTATAATGTGTTACCCTAACTGCAGCCAGGCTTATAATGTGTTACCCTAACTGCAGCCAGGCTTATAATGTGTTACCCTAACTGCAGCCAGACTTATAACGTGTCAACCTATACAGTAGGTCCTGGGTTATGTAATGTGTTAACCTATACAATAGGACCTGGGCTATGTAATGTGTTAACCTATACAGTAGGACCTGGGCTATGTAATGTGTTAGCCCAGGTCCTACTGTATAGGTTATGTAATGTGTTAGCCCAGGTCCTACTGTATAGATTATGTGGGCTTTTCTCTTAGCTATGATCAGGAAATAAGTATAATTGATCAATCCAGATGTGATTGATGAGAAATGTAGAACTTGAATCTGTTTTTTAAACAGCGTAGATTATTAAGTGCTTTCTCTTTTTGGTTGTAAAAATCACCAAAATAAATAAAGTCTGACTTGTTGTCGTTGAACGACCAGTTATTTTCTCTTCTATTCTTGTCTAAAACAAAGCGACATGATATTTATATGCATTATGTGTCATAGTATTCTGCTAATTTATCACTTTACTGAAACTTGATGATGTAAAAGTCATGTACCACTTGTCTCACCTTGTACTGTTCAGAGCAGACCATCCAATCTAATGTTGCAGAGCGGGTTGCCAGACACATCATTGTGTGGTCACAGTCATGTGATCAGACACATCATTGTGTGGTCACAGTCATGTGATCAGACACATCATTGTGTGGTCAGTCATGTGATCAGACACATCATTGTTTGGTCAGTCATGTGATCAGACACATTGTGTGGTCACAGTCATGTGATCAGACACACCCCTGTGTGGTCAGTCATGTGATCAGACACACCCCTGTGTGGTCCACTTGCAATAAGAAGCAATAAGCAAGCTGTAATTGTCAACACATTTATTGATTAGTCAGTCTGTCACTAGTTTTATGCATGATTGTTGTCATTTAATGAGTTGTAACAATGTCTAAATGATGCATACAGTATTCCAATGTAATCACAGTTAACACATTGTACCCATGATTAACCTTTACATTTCAAACCAAGAAAGCAAAACGATGGATCCATGAAGTAATATAATATAATATACCATTTAGCAGACGCTTTTATCCAAAAAGACTTACAGTCATGCATGCATAAAATATTGTTTTGTAAGTTTGGGTGGTCCCAGGAATCGAACCATCCTCTACCAACTGAGCTACAAAGGACCTGAAGTCACTGGGAAGTCACCGTCTCAGAAGAGAACAAAAGTAGTGACTCTATTCGGTGACTATTCAACATGACTCTATTCAACATGACTCTATTCCACATGATTCTATTCACTCTATTCCACATGACTCTATTCAACATGACTCTATTCAACATGACTATTCACTCTATTCAACATGACTCTATTCAACATGACTCTATTCACTCTATTCAACATGACTCTATTCAACATGACTTTATTCACTCTATTCAACATGACTATTCAACATGACTCTATTCAACATGACTCTATTCAACATGACTATTCAACATGACTCTATTCAACATGATTCTATTCACTCTATTCAACATGACTCTATTCAACATGATTCTATTCACTCTATTCAACATGATTCTATTCAACATGACTCTATTCAACATGACTCTATTCAACATGATTCTATTCAACATGACTCTATTCAACATGACTCTATTCAACATGACTCTATTCAACATGACTCTATTCAACATGACTCTATTCAACATGACTCTATTCAACTATTCAACATGACTCTATTCAACATGACTCTATTCAACATGACTATTCACTCTATTCAACATGATTCTATTCAACATGACTCTATTCAACATGACTCTATTCAACATGACTCTATTCAACATGACTCTATTCAACATGACTCTATTCAACATGACTCTATTCAACATGACTCTATTCAACATGATTCTATTCAACATGATTCTATTCAACATGACTCTATTCAACATGACTCTATTCAACATGACTCTATTCAACATGACTCTATTCAACATGATTCTATTCAACATGACTCTATTCAACATGACTCTATTCAACATGACTCTATTCAACATGACTCTATTCAACATGACTCTATTCAACATGACTATTCACTCTATTCAACATGATTCTATTCAACATGACTATTCAACATGATTCTATTCAACATGACTCTATTCAACATGACTCTATTCAACATGACTCTATTCAACATGACTCTATTCAACATGACTCTATTCAACATGACTCTATTCAACATGACTCTATTCAACATGACTCTATTCAACATGACTATTCACTCTATTCAACATGATTCTATTCCACATTACTCTATTCAACATGACTCTATTCAACATGATTCTATTCCACATTACTCTATTCAACAAGTTAAAGAAAAAGACAAGTAATCAAAATGTAGAACACAATAAAACAATATTTAGATAGTTGCAATCTGATCTAGGTAGATGTCTTAATCTATGAAATGTTTATTTTTGCAGAGAAGGCCCACTGAGACCGAAGTATCTTTTTCAAAAGAAACCACGCTTCACAGAAATACAGAATACATCATAAGGAACCAGTGGTTAGAATGACAGAAAACAAAAGGTGCATGAGATAAAACAATACAAATTATATATAAAATAAAAAAACATGTACCTTTGACCTAGGACAAGTAATATTATCAATACCCTGAAAGGCACTAGTGGAATGGTTTAACATGAATACTGACTATTACAGTATTTGCAGCCTCCCTCTGAATTCTTAATAGACATTGTTGTGTTGTTCCCAGGACAACCACTGGGTGGCATTGTTGTGTTGTTCCCAGGACAACCACTGGGTGGCATTGTTGTGTTGTTCCCAGGACAACCACTGGGTGGCATTGTTGTGTTGTTCCCAGGACAACCACTGGGTGGCATTGTTGTGTTGTTCCCAGGACAACCACTGGGTGGCATTGTTGTGTTGTTCCCAGGACAACCACTGGGTGGCATTGTTGTGTTGTTCCCAGGACAACAATTCCCAGGACAACCACTGGGTGGCATTGTTGTGTTGTTCCCAGGACAACCACTGGGTGGCATTGTTGTGTTGTTCCCAGGACAACCACTGGGTGGCATTGTTGTGTTGTTCCCAGGACAACCACTGGGTGGCATTGTTGTGTTGTTCCCAGGACAACCACTGGGTGGCATTGTTGTGTTGTTCCCAGGACAACCACTGGGTGGCATTGTTGTGTTGTTCCCAGGACAACCACTGGGTGGCATTGTTGTGTTGTTCCCAGGACAACCACTGGGTGGCATTGTTGTGTTGTTCCCAGGACAACCACTGGGTGGCATTGAATTAGCTGTATTTGCAACAATCTCCTACGACATATCCATAGGCTCATCACCATTAGTCTTGAAAAGGGCATCAAACAGGAAGAGGTTTTTCTGTGCCTCTTCCTTAACTCTTTTCAAAACTGCCTGATTGTTGTCCTCCTCCAAACGGATGACAAAGTTCCGTAATATGGTGAGCAGAGGGAGGGCGTACTCTAACACACTCTGTCTGCTCTGAGTGCGCTTATCCTCATATACAAAGCCACCAGTATGTATGCCAAACACTCGACCAAGGTCATCGAAGACTGGCGAGCCAGAAGATCCATGGAAGAAGGAGGTGTTGTAGGTCACAAAGTCGTCCTTGTTCTCCTGCATCACTTCCTCGTAATGCTTTTTCTGTTTTTCAAGGGCATCGTTTATTGTGAAGATTGCATGTCCCTTTTCCCGTTTATATTTATTCGCAGCCTCCTCTCTTATCTCACTGCCAATGATGGAGGTGGGCTCCATTTGTTTCACCAGTCCACCTGGGTGTCCAATGAGGCAGGCCCCACCGCATGCTGGGACTGGGCCATATTCACGGAGGAGACCAGGAGGAACCTTTTTCTGTTGCTTCTTATTCTGAGGATCCATCTCCAGTATGGCATAGTCGAAATAATGTTTTCCCTGATGTCCATATTGAATGTCGATCAGCAGGGGTTTTGCTCTGAATACGTTCACATCGGCTCCATTTGGATTTTCATAGTTGAACTTTCACAGATACATTGACTAACAACTGTATGTTTTCTCTTACATTTTCACCAAACAAATGTGCATTTGTTAGGATGTAGTTGTCGAACAGCACGAAGCCTGTCCCCTGAACACCCTGAACACCTTCAACAATCACCTGACAAACGGAGGCACCAAGTTCAATCAATTTCTTCACTCTGTGAACCTCAGAGAACTTTTGTCTGATTTTCCCGAATTCCTGCTTCATGAGATCCAACTCTTCAGGAAATGTCTTCTGTTGGCTGTCCTCCCTCCTACTTTCCATCTGCTTCACCAGATCATCAAACTGGTTGCGAAGGATCGTCAATATTTCACCATGTTTTGGCACGGGAATGCATTTTCGTTTCTGCTTTCTTCTCGAAGAGGACTCCCCTACATCTGATCTTTCAGTTGTTAGCGTCGATGGAGGCATCTGTGTGCCGTCTCCTTCAGAGTCAGGGCTTGGGTTGAACAGAGATGTTTGCGTGGTTATAATGTTTTTAGTTTTTATTGTGGAGTCGGATGTTTCCATCTTAATTGCCATTTTCTCCTTATGTTTTGTCAGACACATTTCAAAGTTTCTACCATTAAGTTTTTTTGCAATTTGCCCCATTGAAACCTTGCTTCCTGTTGATCGCTCAGAGAGCTGGCATTTCTGTTCAAACACAATGTTTGAGAAGCGTCCATCATTTCGTAGAGCCTTCTTCACTTCCTCCTTCTGTTTGGCATAGACACATAGAGGTCCGTAGGACTCCAGTTGTTTGTTTCCAAGTATTTGTTTTGATTTGCTGTTTTTCCCTCCCGTTGTCTCAACAGAGAAAGTGACATAATTGTCTGTTTCCTGATCCGTGACCCCTGCAGGTTCATCTGTGGCATGTGTGACCATCTCAATAGTGAGACGGTCATCCTCTTTGATCAGCCAACATGGGAAGTGCTTCACTATGTACCCCTTACAACTCTTAATGACAATATCTTTCCCTTTCAGTGTCTTCCTGTCCATTTGGTTTAACTCCTTGAATGTGTCATTAGTTTCAAGAGCTCTCCATATTGTTCCAGGTTTGGTGCAGGTGATTCCCTCTTCGGGTATTTTATGAGTTGGGCAACTGAAGAAGAATGAGTGACAGTGTTCCATTTCTGGATAAATCTGTAAAAGAAAATAGAATATAGATTTTTTTTTTGGTGTCAATATTCTCATGTTACTGAAATGGTGAGGATAAAGTATTCTGAGATACTCTGCAGTATATTTTCATCATATTGAGAAACAGTATTGTATAAATATATACACACACACACACGATAAGATCCCTCTGTCCTTGATGCTGATGATGCTTTTATTATGTGACCCATCAAAGTCATGCTTAAACTAAAACTAAAATAACTTCACTCACATCGCTCTCAAGCGGCTCAGACTTCACCATGGCTGCCATTGGACCTGTGAAATAACCTGTGAAATGATTCAACATTATTAAGTCCATTGTGGTTGATAAGAGGGTCATTCCATCAATAGTGCATTTTGGGTAATTTGGTTTAAAAAAAAAAAAATGTAAAAACGGTTTGTGTCACCTAATTGTAACATTGTCATAAAGAGCAAGTTCAACTTCATTAAAAAACATGTTTTCCATCTCAAGAGGTTCAAAGTAGATCAGTGGAATGACGTAGCAACGAGCAGCTGACTAGGTATCT